>NW_024081808.1:0-166180 GCF_003009895.1 Hyaena hyaena | reverse complement strand
TTGGTGTATAAAAATGCAACCGATTTCTGTACGTTGATTTTGTACCCTGCAACTTTGCTGAATTCTTGGATCAGTTCCCATAGGCTTCTGGTGGAGTCTGTCAGGTTTTCTATGTAGAGTATCATGTTGTCTGCGAAAACTGAAAGAGTAACTTCCTCTTTGCCAATTCTGATGCCTTTGATTTCCTTTTGTTGTCTGATGGCTGATGCTAGGACTTCCAGCACTATGTTAAACAGCAGTGGTGAGAGTGGACATCCCTGTCGTGTTCCTGATCTCAGGGGGAAAGCTCTCAGTTTCTCCCCGTTGAGGATGATGTTAGCTGAAGGCTTGTCATAGATGGCTTTTATGATGTTTAAGTAGGTTCCTTCTATCCCAGATTTCTCTAGAGTCTTTATTAAGAAGGGATGCTCTATTTTGTCAAATGCTTTTTCTGCATCTATCGACAGGATCATATGGTTTTTATCTTTTCTTTTATTGATGTGATGGATCACATTGATTGATTTGCGAATGTTGAACCAGCCCTGTAACCCAGGAATGAATCCCACTTGATCTTGGTGGATGATTCTTTTTATGTGCTGTTGGATTCTATTTGCAAGTATCTTGTTGAGGATTTTTGCATCCGTATTCATCAAGGATATTGGCCTGTAGTTCTCTTTTTTTGCTGGATCTGTGTCTGGCTTGGGAATCAGAGTGATGCTGGCTTCATAAAATGAGTCTGGGAGTTTTCCTTCGCTTTCTATTTTTTGGAATAGCTTGAGAAGAATTGGTATTAGTTCTGTTTTAAACATCTGGTAGAATTCCCCGGGGAAGCCATCAGGTCCTGGGCTCTTATTTTTGAGAGATTTTTGATCACTGATTTGATTTCCTCACTAGTTATGGGTCTGTTCAGGTTTCCTATCTCTTCCCGTGTGAATTTTGGTAGTGGGTGTGCGTTTAGGATTTTGTCCATTTCTTCTAAGTTGTCCAATTTGTTGGCATATAATTTTTCATAGTATTCCCTGATAATTGCCTGTATTTCTGAGGGGTTGGTTATAATAAATCCGTTTTCATTCATGATTTTGTCTATTTGGGTGCTCCCTCTTTTCTTTTTGATAAGTCTGGCTAGAGGTTTGTCAATTTTGTTTAGTTTTTCAAAAAGCCAACTCTTGGTTTCATTGATCTGTTCAATTGTTTCTTTGGTCTCTATGTTGTTTATTACTGCTCTGATTTTTACTATTTCTCTTCTTCTACTGGGTTTAGGTCGTTCTTGTTCTCTGCCTCTAGTTCCTTTAGGTGAGCTGTTAGATTTTGGACTTGGGCTTTTTCTAGTTTCTTGAAATAGGCCTGGAGTGCAATTTACTTTTGTCTTAGGACTACTTTTGCCCCATCCCATAGATTTTGGGTTCTTGTGTTTTCATTTTCATTTGTTTCCATATATTTTTTAATTTCATCCCTGATTGCCTGATTGGCCCATTCATTCTTTAGTAGGGTGGTCTTTGACCTCCATGTTTTTGGTGGTTTTCCAGACTTCTTCCTGTGATTGATTTCAAGTTTCAAAGCGTTATGATCTGAAAATGTGCATGGTATGATCTCAATTCTTTTAGATTTATTGAGGGCTGCTTTATGTCCCAGTATGTGATCTATCTTGGAGAATGTGCCACTTTCTTGAGAAGAAAGTGAATTCCTTGGCCTCAGGATGTAGAGTTCTAAATATATCTGTCAGATCCATCTGGTCCAATGTGTTTTTCAAGTCCATTATTTCTTTAGTGATTTTCTGTCTGGTTGACCTATCCATTGCCGCAAGCGGAGTATTGAAGTCCCCTGCTATTTGCACATTCTTATCTATGAGACTGTTTCTGTTTGTGATTAATTGTTTTATATATTTAGGTGCTCCCATATTCAATTCATAGACATTTATGATTGTTAGTTCTTCCTGATGGATAGACCCTGTAACTGTTATGTAATACCGTTCTTCATCTCTTGTTATTGTCTTTAATTTAAAGTCCAGTTTGTCTGATATAAGTATAGTTACTCCAGCTCTCTTCTAATTTCCAGTAGCGTGATATATATTTCTCCATCCCGTTACTTTTAATCTGAAGGTATCTTCCAGTCTAAAATTAGTTTCTTGTAGACAGCATATAGATGCATTTTTTTTTTTTTTTTTTTTAATCCATTCTTCTACCCTATGTCTTTTGATTGGCGTATTCAGCCCATTTACATTCAGTGTTATTATTGAGATATGTGGGTTTAGAGTCTTTGTATCTTTTGTAGGGTTCATGTTTGTGGTGGTGTCTCTGGTATCTTTGTTCCTTGCAACATTTCCTTCAGAGCGTCCTCCTTAGGTTTTCTTGTAGAGCTGGCTTATGGTGACAAATTCTCTCCATTTCTGTTTATTTGGAAAGGTTTTTATCTCTCCTTCTATTTTGAATGACAGACTTGCTGGATAGAGGATTCTTGGCTGCATATTTTTTCTGTTCATCACATTGAAGATCTGCCATTCCTTTCTGGCCTGCCACGTTTCAGTAGCTAGGTCTGTCACCACTCTGATAGGTTTCCCTTTGTATGTTAGGGCCCTTTTCTCCCTAGCTGCTTTCAAAAATTTCTCTTATCCTTATATTTTTCCATTTTTACTATGATATGCCTTGCAGAAGTTCGATTTAAATTATGTCTGAGGGGATTCCTCAGAGCCCCTTGTATTTCAACGTTTACTTCTTTTTCCAGGTTGGGGAAGTTCTGTGCTATAATTTGTTCCAGGACTACTTCAGCACCTTTCCCCCTCTCTTCCTCTTCTGGGATTCCTATGATATGGCTATTGTAACGTTTGACTGTGTCGCTGAGCTCTCGAACTCTTCTTTATGTTCCTGGATCAGTTTGTCTCTTTTTGTGGTCAGCTTCTTGTTTTTCTATAATGGTGTCTTCTATTTTTTTTTATTTTTTTTAATGTTTTTTATTTCTAGGAGAGAGAGAGAGAGAGAGAGAGAGAGAGACAGCGTGAGCAGGGGAGGGTCAGAGAGAGAGGGAGTTACAGACTCTGAAACAGGCTCCAGGCTCTGAGCTGGCAGTCAGCACAGAGCCCGAAGCGGGGCTCGAACCCACGAACCACGAGATCATGACCTGAGCGAAAGTCAGATGCTTAAGCGACTAAGCCACCCAGGCGCTCTATATAATGGTGTCTTCTAAATCACTTATTCTCCTTTCTGCCTCTTCAATCCGTGCATTGGAGGCCTCTA
Organism: Hyaena hyaena; assembly: GCF_003009895.1. Taxonomy (NCBI): domain Eukaryota; kingdom Metazoa; phylum Chordata; class Mammalia; order Carnivora; family Hyaenidae; genus Hyaena; species Hyaena hyaena. Next base: position 162,971 of record NW_024081808.1, on the reverse strand, counting down.
ATTTATTATGTATCTCATTTATCGCTTTTTTAAATTCTTCATGCCTATTTATATTCTCCATTTTGTCTGTAGCCATAGTTTATTTGATGTCCCCTATGCTATTTCAAGCCCAGCTATTAATTTTAAGATTATTATTTTAAAATCTTGTTCATTTATGCTGCTTATATCTGTTTGGAGCAGTTCATTAGCTGTCAATTCTTCTTGGAATTTCTTTGGAGGAGAGCTTTTTAATTTCGTCATTTTAGTTAGCTTTCTGGCTCTTGTTAGTTTTAAGGACCTGTTATGCTCTCTGCATCTGTGAGCGTTGCTGTATCCAAGATGACTCTTTGACTGTCCAGGGCCTATCCTTTCAGAGAGTGTTTTTTGAATGGTATCTCTCAGTCTCTCTGGTTGAGACCTTGGTTAATTTGTTTTCCTACTCGTAGTGATATTTGAGACTCTCCACCATGTGTACTTTCGCTTGTTTCTTGAGGTAGCCCTGGAGAAGAAAATAGACTGACAAACATACAGGGAGCAGGAGCACACAAACGCACAGAGAAATCTGACTAACATGCAAACCAAGAAGGAAAGAGAAAAAGTTAAGAGAAAAGAAGGAGGTGGGAGGGCGAATAACAGAAAATAAAAAAATACATAAACAGGTCAAAAGGAAGAAAAGAAAAGGAAAAAAGAAGAATACCAATGGACAAAGCACAGTTTATAGTATATACCGGATTTCCCAGCTACAATTAAATAGCCGGATGTATGCAGTGCTGGTTGAAGAACATGGAGACAGAGAGAGAAGACAGTGCGGGGATGAGGCAAAATTGGAAATAGAATGAACAGTCAGAAGGGATATATAGCTTTTTTCAAAGAGTTAAAGGGTTTAATATGGTTGGATAGGTGAGAGAAGGATTCTTTTTTTATCCAGAGAAACTACATAGTCTAATTACTCCTGAGAGAAAGAGATGAAAAGGTCGGGAGGTGTAGAATTTACATCTACAGAATGGACTAAATGTGATTGTTTAAGCAAGCCGGTGACCAGAGTTAATCAGGTCAGTGTTCTGGGGAAAAAAGGAAAAAAAGAAAAAATTAAAATAAAATAAATTTTTAAAAAATGGGAGGAGGGCAGCTCTCAAGCAGGGATGGGTGTGGTGTGATCCAATGCGTCAGACGGGAGTTCTGCCTTGGCTGTTTGTAGGGAGGAGAGTGGTGGCGCTCCAGTCCTTTCTTGAACCAAGCGCTCCACCTTGCTTTTTTGGGCGTGTAAACTCCCAGGGCCAGGGGCGCAGCCAAAGTTTGTTGCGCTCTTCAACCCTGGCCAGCTTCCAAATCCCAGTCCAAGCGCCCAGCTGAAGTTGCTACAGGCAATCCCCTGGCAATCCCCTCAGGGCAATTCCAAGCCTCATGCCTGGCTCTGGTGGTGGAGCCAGAAGCCGCTGCTCCCTTCTCCTCTAGGTCGGGCTCGGGAGCCTGGGCGGGGCAGGGGCCTTGTCTGCCGGGCACGCTGAGCCCGCTGGAGTGAGGAAATCCAGGTCCCTCTGTGTCTCGTCACCCAAAACACGAACTCGTGGGCAAATCTCCCAGTTTTTAGCTCTTTGCTTTCCCTCTAGAGCTCCAGCCAGCCAGGAGCGCGGACGCCCGATGCCTGCGCGCTGCTCCTCCAGGGGTCCAAGCCTGAGAGGAGGGCAATGGCCGCAGGTGCGCAGCTTCTCCCAGCCAGCCAGGAGTCAGCACAAAGCAGCAGTCCATGAGCGCAGCCCCTCCGGGGCCAACTGGAGCGTGGGGGCCTGGTGCGCAGGTATTTTGTGTGCAGGTCTTCCTATGCCCCGAGCGGAGGTTTTTCCTCTGAGCAGAGGTTTTTCTGTTTTGGACTCTCTCTCTTTTTACTCTCTCACTCCCCACAGCGGGGGGATCGCCCCAGTCCTTGTAAGTCTCTGATCCAGGCCCAATTTTATCTTCCCCAGTTCGCACTCATGTTAGAAGGCTTTCTCAGTGGATTCTGCGTCCTTTTTCTCCCAATCTCTTGGGTTTCGTAAGGTTTCCTATGGCTTCAGATCTTTTCCGTGTATGAGGCATGAGCGCGAGTGCAAGTACGGAGCTTCCTACTTCTCTGCCATCTTGCTCCCTCCCCCTCTTCATTTGCTTCTTGAAAATCCTGAGAATCTGCTCACTTTGGATGAGCATAATTCCTGTGCTTTTTTTGTATCTTTGGAGATCCTTCCGTCTGGTTGCTGTCCTCTGACCTGTGACAATTCCCTTGTTTCCTCACCTGAAATGGGACCTTGTTTATCCCATGTGTCAGAATTCAGATCCTCACTGAGTATTTTGAGTCTGATGTCCTCAGGAATTTGTAGAAACTTACTCATTGCTACTGAAATTCACATCATTATCATTAATTTTTTAAGTTAACACCTCGTTAAATTCCTTTGAGAAATTTTATGCCTCTGCTTCTATTCTCTAACCAGCTATAAAAGCACTTTATTGCTTAGAAGTCAACTGATCTGAACATGTAACCATCTAGTACATAATAATCCTAAATTGAAAATTCATTTTAGAAATAAATGGAATATATTTGGACCATTTAAAACATACAAAAAAAGTACTTGCTGATAAAGGTTTCATTATATTTCTAATTCTCTATTGTTGTTCTTGGTCTGTTGTTTCTCTCTTTATTCTTTTTCTCATGGCAGATTGAGTCAAATGATTGAATTCAGTCATCTTAATGGGCCATCAAGCCTGATGCTTTGATTTGGGCAGACAGTTTTTCCAGGACAATGTGGGCTTTCCTGTACAGAATTGGCTTAGGCTTGGGCAGGGTAGACATCTGCCCATAGGAAGTGCTTGTCTGGCTTTTGGCAGGGTTTCCCAGCCTTTCAGAAGAGTTTAGGAAAGGTTCTCTAGGAGGTTAGAAGACAAATACCCACATTAGCATTAGCACTTCCTTAGGGAGAAAGAGGAGAAGTCGTGAAATGGAACCTCTGTCCTCAAATCCCCCAGACCTCAAGCCTGGCTGGTGCAGCAGGAAGGAGACAAGGTAGGTTTTTCAACTGGATATAGGATAGAGATTTAAATCCAGTAGTCTTAAAAGAAAAAGATAAAAAAGAGGGGGGTGCTGAGGATCTGATTTGCAGAAAAGGGATGAATATAGATGAAGGCAATGACAGGAAGAAATAAAACCATTTCATCTTTATAACCCACTGAATTGAGGCCAGGTACAAGTAAATGTCAACTCCTTCATAGATCTTGCCCGTCTTGATTTCCATTGTGTCCCCCAAAATACCTGACCCATATTTGGTAGGTGCCAAATATGCCAGTACGTATTTCTTGAGGAAACAAGCAACAAACATAACCTGAAATGTCCTCTGGGGTCAGATAAATATGAAATATTGCTCTGCCACTTCCCAACAGGGTTGACTTAAGCAACATCCTCAATACCCACGTGTCCTCTAAGCTCCTGTTTCTCTCCCGTGAGCATGCTAACAATAGGAAATGTTGGCCTCACAGAGTCATACTGGTTGACCAGATAATATATGAGAACAGAATAAGTGTCAATAAACATTTGTTTTATTTCCTCTTTGGCTTAATGCACCATATCATATACACATTATGTTTTATGCAGGTACTCGAGATAGATTCCTGTGGACAGTGAATAAATAATATTAAATTCTGAACAGAGAATCCAGTATAAGTAGTCAGTCACCTTAGTTCACAATAGTTTACGTAATGAGAATAGTTTTTTTTTTCTTTTTTATCTGAGAACCATTATACCCAGTGAAAAGAGTGCTGTAGGATTAATGACACAAAACCAATTCCAAGCAGCATTGTGAAGGTTTTCCACCAATTTCTTCTTCTTTCTCTTATCTTCCTACTTCCTGTAGCAGGAAGGCCTTTCTCCCTTTCTTTTTCTTCCTTCTGTTTTTTAATAAAAAAATCTCTTTTCTGATTCTCTGAACAGAAAAAAATGGAGAATTAAAAGAGAGAGGATCAAAGAAATGGAATGAGATTCAATCTCTTGATCTCCCCAGTAGAAAGAAATAAGGGTGGAAGGGAGGCAGAGGCACATGGGAGGGAAAAGAGCAGATGTAGTACTTTGCTAGGTGCCCCTAGTATGTATCAATGTAGAGAGAAGTTTACACATGAGGGTTGTTTTTTTTTTTTTTTTAACCAAAACAAAACATTTTTAGAGAGAAGAATTTTCTCCCCAGAAAATCAGAAAAATAGAAAAGCAAGAAAAAGATTCTTATAGGGATGACAAGGTTTTGTTTCCTTAGAGAGAGGATACGAGATATCAAACTGGCTGATTTGACATTGCCCAGGGCCAGGCCAGCTGCTGAATTCTGTTCCATTCATTTTTGTAGCAGAACTTTGGCGTTTTCCTCACATTTGCCTTTGGAAATCTAGGCTCCTCCTCATGGCTGCCATCTGGCACTCTGTCTGTTGCATATCCCTCTAAACAAGGATCATAGTAAGTGAGGCAAATGCTTCTCCCCAAGGAACCCACAGTTTCTTCACTCCCTGGAAAGGCAACTAAAAACAGAATTGATCTGGGAATTTCACACAGGAAGCCATTCTACTGAGGGGAAATTCAGATTTGCACAAAGGATAAAGTGTTCCTCTGTATATTCAGCTCTTCTTGCACACTTTAAACATGACTGAATTCCCGTGCACACTCATATACTCATATATACATATACACACAGACAAGTCAGTCTGTCACTTGTCAAAAAACCAGTTGCTTAAAGAATATCTAAAGAAAGGTTATTATTTTAACCTGAATTTGTTAGGGCCTGTGTATTTCATGTCTGCCTTTTCTCCTTTTTCTTTCTTTTTTCTGGCCATCACTAATTTATGAAAAATATAATCATTGGAAATCTCTTATGTGTTCAACACTATATGAGGTGCTATTTGAACAAAATGAAATGTGAAGCATGGTCCCTGCCTTCAGAAACTTGGAACAGAATTAGGCACACACATAATTAAGCAGTAAATCCTACAGTATTCAAGGCTGGGGAAATCTCTACCTTGTGAGCTAATGTGTAAATTAGCTCATTCTTCCTCTTGTGACCTTCCTTTTTAGGTTTTTTTAAACCCACTTGATGGGCTCAATAATGCCTCTAAACCATGGTTTTTAGTTTGTAAACTTTAATTCTAATTCACTTCATTTGAGAGAATGCACCTAGAAAGCACATTCTAGTTTCTGTGTTGCTTGCTGTGACTCAACTTTTTTGTGTGCCCACAGAAGTGCTGTGGGACTCTGGATAGTCAGTGGAATTCAACATGGGTGTGGTGAATGATTGTTCTATTTCAGGTGTTGGGTGCTGGATGCTGCAACACAGACACTCAATGTTCAAGGAGCTTACAGTGTCCTAGAGAGGACAGATGGGGACATAGCAAATGAACACAAAATGGGGAGACATTATTTTTGATTGAAGAGAGTGAGCAAAGTTTTAATGGAAGAGACATGGTTTAGATAGGTTAAAAAATCATTTAAGGAAGGGAAGTTTCCCAAGTTTACACAAAGTTTGGTGGAGATGAGGGGGCTGAAGACATTCGTAGCTTGAGCATAAGGGATAAGCTATGAGTGTTTGATAAGCTTGAGTTGTCAGTTTATGTTGATCTTAGTGTGAACCTCAGAAATATTTGTATATTTTCCCATGTTTAGTCTGCAGTTCTCCTGCAAGAAAGGTATTTAGAAGATTCTATTTCCAGAAGCCTATTTGGAGACACAAGCTTGGCAGCTGGCATCATAATGAACCCATTTCAACAGAATAAATTCCATTACTATTAATATTAAGCAGCCACAGAATGATTCATGAAGCTCTTTTCAATATTCAAAAAGTACTTAATCAAAAGAAGGGGGTGGAGAAAGAATAAATAGAAATCATGTCAAAGTTGATTATTGTTGGCTTTCTTTAAGAGCCAATGCCACTGTTTCTCAGGCTGACTGATGCTGAGGTAGAGTGCATTGATTTATTTTACTAAACAAAACTCGCACTGGGTCTGATGGAGATTTAAAAAACCTGACAAAAGGCCCAAATGTCCAGGAGGTTGATTGGTTTTTGCAGGTTACACAACTGCCATAAGGTCCATAAGTTCTGTGTTCCGGATTATCTGTATGTTTCTAGCCTAATGAATTTTTTGTTAAATTCTCTCTCTGTGTCTGTTTCTTGGTCCTCATTTCTTTCTGTCTTGTTTCTCAGCACACAAATAGGTATCCCTACCTCTTAAGGAAAGACGTTCCGGTAAAAGCCTGATTAACCAGGTTAGGACTTAAAACAGATTTCAAATCTCAGTCTGCATCAGTTTAGAGCATTTATCATTCATCAGAGGAAATTAAAGTGGACATTGGCAAGTGGGAGAGAGGGAGCAAGTTACTATAAGACTGCTAAAATGGATGTCTATGGAGGACCCTATTTTGTCTCTTTCCAGGGCAGGAAATAAGGATAAACAGTCTCCTGCTTGCTGGGACCTTGTTTTTGTCCACATTCTCTTCACTGTTTCTTGAAAGGATTTCCATAAAGCTGAAAGTATACCCTTTGACAGACCACGGAGAATTTGGAGGATGATATAGGGTCCTAGAGATTGTGGTATAGACATCACCCACATCACCATGACCCAGATGTCTATTCAGGAAACTCAACCAGCCTTGAATTTAAGGCCAAATCGTGTTCTCAGAAAAGCCAAACAAGTTCTTCCCTTCACCTGTCTTTTCTTTCTCCATCAGATTCCTACTCTTTTAGAAGATGAACCCTGTTAATGAGGTATCTCATGCTGTATGAAATTATCCCCACAACTTGGTGGGTTAAATAACAAACATTTGTTATTTCAATTTCTACAGGTCAAAAATCCAGGTGCAACTTATCTCAGGGTCCCTCACAAAGGTGCCTTTCAAGTGTCTTCTGAGGCTGCAGTCTTATCACGGCTCAATGGGGAGATTTTCCATTTCTAGACTCAACATATGTTGGTTGGCCTGCCTAAGTCATCCCTGACTGAAGGCAGGGGCATCAGTTCTTTGACACTTGGACCTTCCACAGGGTAGCTGTGAGTTATTGCAAAATTAAGTACTCTAGACAGAAGCTCTTTAAGGGCAGGGATTTAGCCCCAAGGCATCTTGAAGTCTTTGGAACTCTCTTTTTAGTCTCTTTAGTCTCAAAATACAAAGATTTTCAACATCACGTCCAAAAAAAGGCGTTTATTTTAAGGATTCTTAGCCCAGCAGGACCAGTGAAAGTCTTTCTTTGGCCATCTACTTGATGCCTTCTCTCTGCCAACCGCCTTCCTTGGTTGGTGACTAGAATCTGTTTCTTATGTTCTCAGATTGCATGTGACCCATTATGGCCACCCATGGCTTCCCTCTGGTTTATTTTCCATCAGCTCACATTACTATTTGAGACATTCTTTCTGTGGTCTCACATACTTCCTGAAATTACATCCTCTGCTGGCCCTGTGATCCAAGTCGTTCAGCCCCACTCTCAGTAAGAGTCTCTGTCCAAATGGATCCCACAGAGTTTTCAGCAATGATTATGAAAAGAGTTTGTCTCTTATTACTAAACTTCTGCACTTCTGAAAAACCTCTCACTTTCCTTCCAAAAGAACATTCCCTTTATTTTCTCTCTTGCTCCTCACCTATCTCACAAAAGGTCAATTCCCCTGACCACTTGCTACTTTTTAGATCTTCTGTTCCTATTGCTGTTTTTCAAAAATCCATCCATAAAAATTTTTTTCATTTGATTCCTTGAATTTTTTTTTTCAATTCTTTATCACAAAAGGGTAAAGGAACTTTCTAACAAAATAAAAATGTTTGATAGAGGGGAAGGAATTAAGAGGCCAATAAAGATATGTAAAAGTGGATAAGGGGAAGCGCCTGGGGGGGGGACACATATGTTTATGCCATTTTTGTCCTGTTGCTTGGCACATTATTCAAAACTTCTAAATGGATAGACCAACTCATTTCTTCAAGTCAGCCCTAGTTAGGTGACCAGTCATAATCTGGTGCTTGCTTTTCATTAAGGGGCATCCCTTAGTCTAATCCTTGGCCAGAAATCCTATAGTATCTATAATGTCATTTAGGTAGCAGAGCCTGGGGCTGGGACAAATCCTCCTAGAATCAAGTGCTGTCAAGGAGGCAAGTACAGTGTTATTAGGCCAAGCCAAATACATTCTTAATAACTGTAGAATGAATATGCTACCTAGGCATTCATAATCCAACAGGACACCAACACAGTGGGGATACATAAATAGGTGAGTATGTGTAAGTGTAGATTATCAGCAGGAAAATGCATATGCTTAGGTGGCATGATAATCAGATCAAAAGTTCTGTAGATCATGTCTTCATGGAAAGACTTACCAATCTTTATCAATATCGGAAAAGAAGAACACAACGTCTTCTAAGCTTTCATACATATTTGACAGCAATGAACAAAAACAACCTCTCTGAGAATCACATTAAAGCAATAATAATAATTCACAAATGGCTATGATTCAGAAGTTAGTTTAATATGTATTAATTTGCCCAATAATCCTAAAACCTCAGGGAGATGGTACAATTGGTATACTCACTTGACTCAGAAGAAAATTGAACATCATAAAGGTTGAGTAACAACTCTGTGTTGCACAGTGTATTAAGTGCCAAAGTCAGACCCCCCAAATTAGGTCTGTCTCCAAATCCTATACTGGGACCTACAAGACTGCAGTTCATTTTAAACACCAGAATCGTAGGAACATCTAAATGATTACTTCTTAAGGAACCTTAACAAAAAGCAGTGTGGGTCTCTGAGGTAAAATTACTTCCCACTCTTCCAAATTGGATAGTTTCTTCATAAATATTTTTTGTCTGAGCAAATTCTCTGTGATTGTGAAAGCTGAGTGCGAGCTTCACTGTCTGAGCTATACTATCCCCAGATGTGTGTCAAGGGGCCATTCCTTCATCTTTCTGATTCTTCTATGGAATAAGAGCAGATCTCTCTGGGATGCATGTGGAGTCTTTTAAGAAATATGCTTTAAACTCCAGGCAAAAAGTAAGCACTTAATAAATAGCAGCTATTGCTATTATTGCTGTTAAAGAATTTCAGTACCCTCTCTGAAAAGCAGGCAAGTTGAGGCTTGTAAAATTGTTAAGGCTGGGTCTACACAGCAGCAAGAGACCTGGCTGGAGGCAGGCATGCAAACATTTACCTGAGTAATGTGCCTTCAAGTAGCTGAGTGATGAGCTGAGATTCTCTACATTTCACCCGAGGCATAGACTTTTTCTGTGTTTCCTCTTAGGAGAATTAGAACAATTCTTCCCATGGACTAAACACAACTGATGCATGGTTTGTATTTTAAAGTGGGTTAACCTTCTAGTGACAAATACACCCTCCATTTATGATTTAGAGACCAGCCCCTTTCTACGGTTTTTATAAGAGCAGTTTATTCATAACTTTCCTTTCTGTCTGGAATCTTATATGCTATATTCTTGAATATTTGACTGTAAGTGGCCTGATTTGTGTGAGGGGTTATAATTATTTCTGTGCTAGGGAGTTGAGAATAAGGATACAGGACTCATGAATGCAAAGTCTACACTGCAAGGGGGTAGGTTTGGGTGAAGTGTGTGCTGAGATATTATTCTTTTGTTTAACCTCCATGGGTTTTTCCTCTCATTTAGTGCCTTTCTCATCTTTTTCTCCTCTTCCACCATTGTCATCCACTGCTTTCTGCCTTTCACCTGTCATCCTGACTAAAGAAAGAATTCCATGTAGATAATTTTAGGTAGTTTAATTTTCCCTTTACATTTATGGGAGGAAACTAAAGTGTCATCTCTACTTCCTGACTGTTACTACAAATACAAGAAAATTTAAAATTTCCAGGTTGGCACACATTTTCAATCAGTAGAACTTGCAAAGGGAAATGGAGAATGGGAAAGACACACACACACGCGCACACACACACACACACACACATTCAATAGCAGAAGTCAGATGGCATTGATGCCACAGAGGATTCCTCTGGAGAGCCTCTCCTTTTCTGTCACCCTAAGCACCACAAGGAGATGCCAATCTTTATGCCACTGGTCACCATCAGGTCTCTCTGTCTCAGGATCAACTGGGAAGAAATAAAGCAAGAATTTTAGGTCTCTCATGAGGTAAAATAAAGGTTCATTTTCCCTCACAAATTCTGGGATTTTTTTTCTTTCTTGAATGTTATTGCCTGAGAAGAACATGGAGCAATATCATGACTTAGGGAAATGCTTCCATGAAAGTTTATTTTATCCCTCATTAGAAGGCAAACTACTGTCTCAGCAGAATTTGCTTTGCTTTTATGAGAAATTAAAAACCAGCATCAAGCTTGCCAACCAGAGGAGGACAGATGTACTGATCTGGATCATCAACAGACCCAGGTGTGTAGAACTAAGGGGGGACCACAGCATAACCTTTCTTAGCCATTCTCATCCACTGTGGGCTTTTGGATCACTTTACAAAAAAGATTACCATGAAAAATCTGGTAATCCACAAACATTGCTGTTCATGACACTCCTCCTTTTTGAAATGTTATAATTACAAAGTGTGAGGAAAAATTAAAAAGCCATCTCCACTGGTATGAGTCTGGTGGCACATTCTTGATGCTTAGAAACATATGATTGAATTTCCTCTTCACTAGAAGGGGAGAACTCCAGGCTAATTTCATATTACTCTTGTTCTGAGTTTAATTCCTTTATGGCTATCGCCAGCGGTGGTATAATACAGCTATTTTCATATATGCACAACACTAAGCTAATAATGATTATACTTCCTACTGCTGCTGCTGTCAGAGCAGCATTGACAAAGCTCATTGCTTAGTCTGGTGGGATACAACTTTTTAAGCTTTGCTAAATATTCTTCCAGGTTGGCAGCAAAATGAACAAGGTAACAAGTCCAGTTCATTTGTTGGGAAATTTTCATGATTGTGCTGACACCACACTATTTAAACCCCCTGCAATTTTCAAAAGGTGGTTTAGAGCTGGAGTCTGTCTATTTGGAAGTTGCAAGCTGTCAGACGTGTGTTATGCTGCAGACTGAGTGTACGTTATAGAAGTGAACCACCCCAGAGACGCAGGGCTAGATCCTCCAGTGAGAGACTTCCCATGTTTTCTTCACTTGGTCTGAGTTTGCTGCCCCCTAGATGGAAGATGCCTCTTCCTTTGGGGAGGACCATGTGCATCACCACTTTCAACATCTGGATGCCATCTGCTGCTGAGAAAATTCATGTGGAAGCTGTATGACTATTTGTATTTTGTACACTAGCACATGTGTACAGTGTACACAGTGTGTTAGCACATGTGAACAGTGAGACTTTTAGAGTTTCTTATATGATTTCACAAAGAATCCCAGAATGGCTGAGGAGATTTAATATTTATCCATAAGGTAATAGAGGCAAGTAGTATGAAATGGCCCTCCATATGCATAAAATGTCTTTGAAGTTGTAAAAACTATGCATATTTTATCATTTAAACCAATTTGTCTCAATCTCAGTATGTTCTATTCAGATTCTTTGATGCAAGGAACAGAAACTAACTTAAACAAGCTTAAGCATAAAAAGGCAGCTTATTGTAGGAGTACCCATGCCCTATAATCTTAAGAGAGTGTAGTTCTACTTTGTGGTGTGTTGTAGAGCAATCAGTAGTGAGGTGGCTCTCCATTTCTTGGAGTTGCCAGCGTTCCCTTTCAACATCTCTTTGCAGATCTTACTTACATTTACATGTGATTCAAGATGGTTCTCTTCACCTCTGAGTCTACTCAGTTTTTTAGTTCTAGCCTTCAATATCAAATATGCACAGCCTCTAGGTTCAAAATTGGAATGGTTATGTCTATTGGATTGGGTTGCTCCAACTGGAAGGCAGTTGATATATGTGGCTGATTTTCCAGGGCCTCTGGGCAAGACAAGTTAAATTATAAGAGAAAGTTGCACATAGATAGTAAATGATCTATGTGTGAATGTAATGTCCCAAGTTACTCTCTTTCATGAAAAATCAAAACCAAAAAAGCTTTTTCAATACTTCTATCCTATATATTAATGTATAACATGGAACTAGATATAATTCAAGGCTGAATAGTTTCTTCCAGGGCTTGAAAAAAAATGTAATTCTCTCCCAAAAAAGAAACAAATGATTTTATTATCAATAATAGAAGAATATTTACTTGACAAGACACCATGGATTTTGGTGGTATGCTTTTTCAGAACAGCTCAAAAGTATAAAGAAAAGTAGACTTTTAAATCAACTACCACATTCATCATGAAATGGGATAGCATTTCCAAAATCCACATATGATAGTGTTTACTTTTCATTTTTTAAAAATGTTTATTTTTGAGAGAGAGAGACTGAGCATGAGCAGGGGAGGGACAGAGACAGAGGGAGACATGTAATCTGAAGCAGGCTTCAGGCTCTGAGCTGTCAGCACAGAGTCTGACACGGGGCTCAAACCCAGGTACCATGAGATCATAACCTAAGCTGAAGTTGGATGATTAACCAACTGAGCCACCCAGGTGGCCCAAATGATATTTTAAAAATAATCTTTTTATTGTGGTAAAATATGTATTACATAAAATTTGCAATTTTAATTATTTTTTAAGATGTTTATTTTTGAGAAAGAGAGAGAGAAGCTGAGAGAGAAACAGACAGCTGACAGCTCAGACCCCAAAGCAGGGATTGAACTCACGAACTGTGAGACCGTGATCTGAGCTGAAGTTCGAGGCTTAACTGACTGAGCCACCCAGGTTCCCCGAACTATTTTTAGGTGTACAATTTAGTGGCATTAATTATATTCACAACTTTGTGCAAATATCATCACTAGCTATCTCTGAAACCTTCCATCACCCCAAACAGAAACATTAAGGAATGCCCCCTCCCTCTAAGTAGCCCCTAGTAACTTGTAACCTCTGTGAATTTGCCTATTCTAGATATTTCATAGAAGTAGAATCATACACTATTAGTCCTTTTGTGTCTGGCTTATTTTCAAGGTTCATCCATGTTGTAGGGTGTATGAGAACTTTATCCTTTTTATGGCTGAGTAATATTCCATTGTATGTATAACCCATATTTTGTTTCATTTGTCCACAGACATTTGGGTTGTTTCTATCTCAAGCTATTGTAAATAATGGTGCTATGAACACTGGTACTAAAATATCTTTCTGAGTCTTTATTTTCAATTCCTTAAGGCATATAACTAGGACTGGAGTCTCTGAGTCATATAGTAATTTTAAATTTAACTTTTTGATAGACTGTCAAACTGTTTTCCACAGGAGCTGCACTGTTTTAAATTTCTACCACCACATATAAGGGTTCCAAAGTCCCCACATCCTGTGAACACTTATTACTTTCAAACTGTTTAAGTTCATTCATTTATTTTAAAGAGAGAGAGACTGTGGGGAGATGGGTGAAGAGAGGAAAGACAGATTCCTAAGCAAGTTCCACACTGTCAATGTAGAGCCTGACACAAGGCTCCAATTCATGAACCATGAGATTGTGACTTCAGCCGAAATCAAGAGTTGGACACTTAATCACCTGAACCACCCAGGTACCCCTCAAGTTTTTTAAATTACAACCACTCTAGTAGGTGTGAAGTGAAATCTCATGCTCTGTGGTTTTGATTTGCATTTCCATGATACTGATTGTATTGAGAATACTTTCAAGTACTTATGAGATATTTATCTTTGAAGAAATATCTATTTAAATCTTTGCCATATTTTGCATGGGTTGCTTGGCTTTTTGTTGTCGAGTGGTAGAATTCTTTATACATTCTAGATACTAAACCCGTACCAGATACTTGACTTGCAAAATTTCTCTCATTCTATGGATTGTCTTTCTCCCTTTTGATAATGTCCTTTGACATACAAAACTTTTTAATTTTAATGAAGTCTAGTACTTCTCCTAGTACCATTGTTGAAGACAATATTCTTCTTGACACCCTTGTTGAAAACCCACTGGCTATAGATGTATAGATTGATTTCTTGGCTTCCTATTCTATTCCTTTGGTCTGTGATTCTGTCTTTATGCCAGTACTGATTTTCCTTTTATTCTTCTAGCTTTGTAGTATGTTTTGAAAACAAGAAATGTGAGTCCTACAACTTTGTTCCAAGTTTTCAAGTCCCCCCACCCCCACCACCACTCTGCTATTTGGGATGCCTCACAACTACATATGAATGTGAAGGTAAGATTTCAATTTCTGCAAAAATGGTTATTTAGCAAATTTTGATAGGAATTTCATTGAATTTACAGATTGCTCTTGGTTAGTATTTACATCCTAACATTGCCTTTTAACAATAAACATATGTCTTTCTATTTCTTTAATTTCTTTCAACAATGTTTTATAGTTTTCAGTATACAAGGATTTTTACCTCTTTGGTGAAATGTATTCCTAGGTATTTCATTATTTTGATGGTATTGTAGATGAGATTGATTTCTTAACTTCCTTTTTGGTTTGTTCATTGTTGGTATACATAAACAGTACTGATTTTGTGTGTTCATCTTGTACTCTGCAACTTTGCTGAGTTCATTTATAGCTCTATTTTTTCGGCGTGTGGATTTTTCTGAAATTTTTCTTTGTAGGATCATGTCACCTGTGAATAGTTTTACTTCTTCATTTCCAAATGCCCTCTACTTATTTTTCTTGCCTAAAATTTCTTTCAGCTCTTTAAATATGTCATTCCACTCCCTCTGGACTTCATGGTATCTCCTGGGAAATTGATGGATAATCTTATTGAGAATGTCTTATATGTGACAAGTTACTTCCTTCTTGCTGGTTTTAAAATTTGCCCTTTGCTTTCAACTGTTTCACTATAATATGTCTCAGTGTGGATCTCTTTCAGTTTATATTACTTAGAATTCATTGAGCTTTTTGGATTCATAGATTCATGTCCTTCATCAAATTTGACAATTTTCAGATACCATTCTTTCAATACTCTTTCTATCCATTTCTTTCTATCCATTCTTCTTCTACTTCTGGGACTCCTGTAAGATATACATTGATCTTTTTGATGGTGTCCCACAGATGCCTTAGAGTCTGTTCAGTTTTCTTCATTCTTTTTTGTCTGTCCCTCAGATTCAATAATTTAAATTGTCTTACTTTTTAGTTGATGGGTTTCTTCTTCTGCCTGTTCACATTTGCTATTGATCCTTTTTAGAAAAACTTTCATTTTAGTTATTATACATATTAACTCTAGATTTTTTTGCTTCCTTTCTCTAATTTTTATCTGTTTATTGACATTCTTACGTATTGTTTTCCCTTTATCCTGTAGTTCTTTGGCCAGTGTTTTATTTGTTTTTTTTCCCCTGAGATTAAGACAGTTCTTTTATGTTATTATCAGTTAATTAATTAATTAATTTTGAGAGAGAGAAGCAAGGGAGAGATGGGCACAGAGAGACAGAGAGAAAGAATCCCAAGCAGGTTCCACATTGTCATCACAGAGCCTGATGTGAGACTTGGTCTCACAAATCATGAGATCACGACCTTGAGCTGAAATCAAGAGTCAGATGCTTAACTGACTGAGCCACCCAGGCGCCCCCAAGACAGTTCTTTTAAAATCTTTGTTTAGTAAATTCAGTGATCGGACTACCTCAATATTGGTTTGTGTCCATTTAACTTGTTCTTTTGAATGAACCATAGTTACCTCTTTCTTTGTATGTTTTGAGATTTTTTGTTGTTGTTGATATCTGGAATTTTAATATTATAATGAAGTTACTATAGAAATCAGTATTCCCTTTCCCCCAGGATTTTCTCATTTGTAATGGTTGAAAGTTGTCTAATTTAGTTAACTTAGTGACCTTTCCAAAGGAATTTTGAAAAGGCTGTATATCTTGTTTGCGGTCACTGAAGTCTCCATTCTTTTGGCTTATATTCAGTAAATATTTTGACATAGATTTCTTTGAATGCTAGGAGTTTAAAATTTTTTTTCAGCTTTTTTCATGTTGTCTTTTGCTGTGGTACTCCTCCAACAGTTAGCCAGTCTTGCACTGAACCGAGAGATCAATAAGAGTTGAAAAATAAGGGTCTCCACCAGTATTTTCTGAGCATGTGCCTTGCTCTGCCTATGCACATGGCTTTTTAAATTCCCCTGTATACATGGTGCTTTTGAATTCCCTAATATCTCAAGAAACTAGCTCCAAATTTTCCTTTGAGGACTTAGGCAGTCTACTGCATGTCTCAACCACAATATTTTGTCTGAAGTCATTGCAGATTGTTAGTTAGTCTTACATGTATTCATTCAACCATTGCCTGACACTTTTCTGCCCTGAGTAGGTTCCATATTCAGCAAATGAAAGCTACTCTGTCTTTCAAATGGCCTCGAACAGATACATACAAAACTTTGTATAAGATCTTTGTTTCCTCTGGAACCAGAGACCAGATCTCACACTGGGAATGGAGGTTGCCATCTTTAAGACTGTTACTGATTTAAGGACAAGGGAAAAGAAAAACGCCACAATGTTTTCCTATCATTTTTAACTTGCTCTTTTTGATTCTGTATTCTCTCGGTAGCTTTAAAACTTAGACTGTTTTCCATAGTTCTGATATTGCTGCTTCTGACAAGTTTTACTTATTTTTTAATATGTCTAGAGATGTGGGGCAGGAGCTTGAAGTTGCCTACTCTTCCAGTTTGCTGACATCCACTCTAATAGTGGTTTATTTATTTATTTTTTTAAAGAAAATGGTGCCAGGCTTACTTTTAAAGTGGCGTTTGAAATCAACTATAGCTTTTACATCACACTGCAGCCTGATGTCTGTTTTACTAAATAAGGTTTTATTGGAATAGCCATGCTAATTTGCTTAAGTATTATCTATAGCTTTGTGCATGCTGCAACAGCAAAGTTATGAGATTTCAACTAGGCTGACAAAGCCTAGCATTTACTATCTGGACCTTTACAGAAAAAGTTTACAGAGTCTGTTTTAAAGTAAAAGCTGTCTAGTTGACCCTTTACTGTTTAATTATACTGGTTTCCATAAACTAGTTTCCATTTAATGTTACTTAAATATGTATAAACAAAGTTGCATATAAAATTTTTGTATTTATAGCAATCATAAATTCAGGAAACAAAAATAGATTTTAGAAGGAAAGAAAAAAATCTAAAAAGTTGATGGAACTAAAATCAACAACTTGATTTAATGTGAGGTTCTTTTGACAAGATAAAATTGGTGATGCTGTCTTAAAGTAGAGAAATTATTTACCTGATTTTAGTATTTGATGACTTGATTTGATTTTTCATTGTGAAAATGATTCATTTAAATCATGATCATTGCCATTTTTATTTTTTCTTTTTAACAGTAAGCCTGTTAAATAAGCTAATAAAGATTCTTTATTTTGAAAGGCCAACCATTTCCATCATGCGTCTTTTCTTAGTTTTGAGTACATGGGGGCAGGCCCTGAGATTCCCATAAAAGTGATTTATTTATGAAGGGTTCTCAGAAGAACCTGAGAATAGAAGGGTAGAAACTAAATAAGGAAAGGACAAAAGTCAAGCAAAGGTCTGATTTCACTAGAAGCTCTAGACTTAGCCTGATCCTCAAGTGTTCTGAAATGTAAGTAAGGTATACCTCAGAGTTTGTCCAGAGCTGGGCTTTTATTCTCAATTAACCATTCACTCCTTGCTTAAGAATGTCCAGGAAATATCCACTCCCAAGCACTTAGGGATCTCTACAAGTGTGGACAAAGTGTCACCAATAGTCCAAGAGCGATTCTCCTGAGAGCTTTAAGTGCTAGCTCTTTACAACATAATAAACATTGCATAATGACTACTATATTACTGATATTCTGAACGTAAAAAATATGAATAGAACAATATGTTAGCTTGTAAATACAAGATTGATTGCTATGGTATAGGTTTTTAGTAGTTTAGGGTGTCTACACTACTATAAGTTGTAGTAGGACCCAATCATCTCACCACACTTTATATGCAAATGAACATGCAATTTTCATTTGTGCAGTACACGATATGCCATTTGGCTTTCACTTTGAGAGGATGCATCATTTACTTAGCAAGTCCTTCTGTCCTTTTCTCATTAGCCCTTAGCTAGTAATTACTTTACATTTCTCAGAGACACTATATGATTTTCATGGTATCAAATCAACATTTCAATTTACTAAATAATTGCAGAAATTAAGTTTTATTATATGGAAGTATCTTTCAATTATAAATTTTCTCCATTATATTTGTTATGTTTATACCTGGTAAAATAAGTCAATAAGTTCAATGGCAAATTAAGAATGATTGTGTCCTTTGGACATTCCAACATAACAACTCCAGGGCAGCAAGATATGCTCTTCAACATGTTAAAAATTAAGCATTATTGCCCTAGGTGATTATTTGGCTGTGATACATTTGTAAATACAAATCAAACATAAACACTGGGACAAAATTTTATGGCAATGCATTATTTAAAATATTATCTCAAAATAAATTACTTAATTCAAAAATGTTATCAAGAACTGGCAAACTCCTGACTATATGTTTGTATGTTGTACAGGGTCTGTGGACATGACCAGAAATATTAAATGACTTTAGACTTCTAAGTATGCGGTTTTGTACTTCTGTTTTAATTGCCTCAAGTATAGTTAGTCTTCCAATTAGAGTATGATTATTTGAGAGCAAAACTTTACATCCTATTTCTTTATAATCTCTATAATTCACACAGACTCTTATTTTTACATAGCATATGCTCAGCAAATTGTATAATGTCATAGCTAGGAGGGATTTCAATGAAATAGAAGCTCAAAGACTTGATTTGCCATTTTATTTTTTTAAAAAATTTTATGTCTTTATTTTATTTTGAGAGACAGAGACAGAAAATGAGTGGGGGAGGGGCAGAGAGAGAGGGAGACACAGAATCTGAAGCAGGCTCCAGGCTCTGAGCTGTCAGCGCAGAGCCTGACGTGGGGCTTAAACCCACAGACTGTCAGATCATGACCTGACCCGAAGTCGGATGCTCAACCTACTGAACCACCCAGGTGCCCCATTGATATGTCATTTTAAATCAAGGCACAGAGTTGGAGACTACACAGGATATGGTATCAGAAGACCTGAGGTTGAATCTGTGATCTATCACTTATTAGTGGAGTTTAAAATAATTTTTGTCTCTTAGTTGAAATTTTCATTTTTTCTTGGAATATTTTTCTGATTTTATTAAATTATTTATCTGTGTTGTCTTGTGGTTCTCTGACCATCTTTAGAATTTTTTTTTTGTTTTTTGAATTCTTTGGCTGGAAATTCTCTATGTCCATTTCTTTTGGGTCAGTTACTGGAAACTTACTGTGTTCCTTTGGTAGTTATATTTTCCTGATTCTTCAAGATCTCTGTAGCCTTCTGTAGATGTCTTTTCATTTGAAGAAGCAGTCACCTCTTCCAGATATTATGCACTGACTTTGGTAGGGAAAGAACCTCACCTGTGGATGAGTACATGGGAACATCTTATGACCCTGATGTCTAGTGATACAGGCCCTGAGTGTGGGAGTGTGTAGTGGCTCCAGGTCTGGGGAGGCACGGTGGCCCATTGGATCTGGCCACTGGGTTCCACAGAATTGACAACCTTATGGACTTTGGAGAGCACTGTGGGGGATCCACAGAGTCTGCAAGAACTGATGCCTAGCTTAGGGTTTGGGGAGGGACTCAGGTGTCTGCTGTTTGTGAAAGCAAATACCTGTGGGTTAAAAATAACTGAAATCTACAGGGAGTCTCTGACTGTTGTGATGGCCATAGATTTCTTCAGTGGTGAAAGCTGCTGATATCCTTTGTAGAGCTAATCACTAGGAATTGTGGTCCCTCCCACTGCGTGGTTGATATTGATAGTTTCTGCATTTCTACCTTGTTTCAAGACAGCTCTATGTGTCTCAGTATCTTGGTCTCCAGATGGGGTGAAAATGAAGCAAGTCTTTCATGTTGTGCCTCAAAGTCGAGGCTTTCCCTCTCCTGGCATGGAAAGCTCTTTCTAGCTGGGCATTTCCCTCTTAGAGCTAAGTAGTGCTAAGGCATGTAATGATGTAGGGGGAAAAAATGAACCCGTTCTTCCTTCCCTTTTTTATGTAGTTATTCTCAAGTGTGTTGCTGAAGTTTCTTAAGTGAGCTCCTGAGCATTCCCAGAGACATTTTTGTTTACTGATAGGTGTCTAATTGCTGATCTTTGTAAAGACATGGAAACTGAGGTTTCCTTTTCCACCATCTCTGTGACATCACTCTTGCTAATGTTAATGTCTTACATAATTATGGAATTCTTATTAAAACTAAGACGTTAACTTCAATACATTAGTATTAGACAAGCTCTAAACCTTCTTTGGAAAACCCCAGCTTTTTCACTAAAGTCCTCTGCATAATGTTGTTCACATGTAATATTTCTAGCTTTTCTTTTTTCTCACTACTCCAATGTTTCGATTATTCTTCACTTACAACCTTTGTTTCCTTTTCTGCTCCTGCCGACAACCCTGTCAAACCAATCCCAGGAAAGTCTTACTATTGCCAGTATGTTTCCTAGAGATTTTGCTGCAGAACTAGGAGATGAACAAGGAAAGGTCTGAACCAATTGTGAGGGAAGAGGTAGGAGGAGAGGGTACCGCCCTGGAGACTAAAGCTATCTACATGGAAAGAAATATAGAAATAAAGAAAGGGAAGTGAGTCAAAGAAAATATATTGGGAGCAATGCAAAGAATTTCAGAGTCCCCTGATTAAGTTTTTTAAAAATAATTTATTTATTTTTAAATTTACATCCAAGTTAGCATATAGTGCAACAATGATTTTGGGAGTAAAATCCTTAATGCCCCTTACCCATCTGGCCCATCCCCCTTCCCACCACCCCTCCATAAACCCTTTGTTTGTTGTCTATATTTAAGAATCTCTTATGTTTTGTCCCTCTCCCTGTTTTTATATTATTTTTGCTTCCCTTCTCTTATGTTTATCTGTTTTGTATCTTAAAGTCCTCATATGAGTGAAGTCATATATTTGTCTTTCTCTAACTGACTAATTTCGCTTAGTTTAATACCCTCTAGTTCCATCCATGTAATTGCAAATGACAAGATTTCATTCTTTTTGATTGCCACTCAATAGTCCACTGTATATATACTGCATCTTCTTTATCCATTCAGCATTCAGTGGACATTTGGAGAGCCCCCTGATTAAGTAAATCAGCTCCCGTGCTGCAAAGCAAGGCCTTAGATGTTTGTGTCGATAGTATGCATTTCTTTAACCACTGAACTCTCTGTGAGTGGTGACTTAGAAGACATCAGATTTCCATTAGATCATTTCAGGGGTCTATGGGATCAAATGCTAACTTCTTGTCATCTGCATCTAATCCTCACCTCCCCCATGCCCTCCCCCCCTTTTTTTCCCCAAATCCTCACTCCATCTTTCATTAGGAACAGCTTCTCACCACCTGAGATAATAATTATCCTTTTTCTCTTCTTTTGGAGGTTTTTCTTAAAGGAAACTGTATCTAGACTGTATTAATCCCTGATAATGATCCTTTTTTCTTTCTTTGCTGCTTTTCTCACCATCTTTAACACAGTAATAGTCAATCATGTAGCGT
Organism: Hyaena hyaena; assembly: GCF_003009895.1. Taxonomy (NCBI): domain Eukaryota; kingdom Metazoa; phylum Chordata; class Mammalia; order Carnivora; family Hyaenidae; genus Hyaena; species Hyaena hyaena. The sequence continues at coordinate 141,477 of NW_024081808.1, read as the reverse complement.
AAATATCATTCTCCCAAAGGACCTATGCTATATCCATCCCATTCTAATCTCGTAAGATACTGATTTCACTCCTCCATGAGACTTAGTAACATGTGACCTGGTACACAGTTTAGCCAAGTTCCCAGTAGTGACATTTTCCTTTACAGCATTTATTAGCACTCTCAGGCAGGTTTCATAATTAGTCTGAGCATCTGTTTTATGTCTGCGGAATGGAGGTAATTATTATCTCACAGAGCTATTGTGAGGATTAAGCCAAAGAGTATGTGTAAAGCACCTGGCACAGTGCATGGTAAATGGCCAATGTCCCTAAACACATGGCAGTCCTCATGTGACCTGAAGATCCATATCTAGGCCTTAGCTTTCGGATAAGGAGTTATGTTCCTTATGCTTCTTTTCTTGTTCATCTCTATATCATCCATAAGACATGTGGCATTTAGTTGATCATAAAATCTGCTCAATTACTGCTTATGTCTCACTGAAATATCAATTCCAGGAGTGCAGACATTAAGTGTACTGGGTTCATTTCTTATCCTTGGTTCCTGGTCCAGTGCCCAGGCATGGATAGAACATTTACTATTCTTCCTCTCGCCTCCCCTACTATAGGAACCCATGCTTGAATTGGAGCTAAAGCTGCCATGAAAATACAAACATCTCTGGAGAATGGGTGCCTTGATTCTCCCAACCCTGTGCCAGGAACATACCTGAGTCCTAACCAAGAATGGAGCACCAAGGTAGAAGGAAGGGAGAGAGAAAATCAGGAGTCTCCAGGTGGTCCAGGCCACCAGCACTGCATCCTAACAATAATGAACAAGGACTCAACATATGTAAATCATCCTCCAGGGGTCAAGCTTACAATAAATTCAAATTGCCCAAAAACATATAGCAACAGTAGCTGTTATTTGACTTGAAAGTGACTCAAGGTGCAGGTAAATGTCCCTAAGCTACTTTACCATTCAATTAATCAAATCATCCAAACCTCTTAGCTACTTTCTACTCTCTTGATAATTATTGCATTCAAAATTCTCCACATTTCTCATACTTCTTTTATTTTTTAAGTAAGGATAATTTTGATAATTAAATAAAACCCTTAAATTTCTTGCCAGAAACTTACATGTATGTGTACACACAAAATTGACATATAGTTTCTGTTAAGTAATAACTCTTTTAAAACCAACTTTTGGGTCCCCATTTCCATGGATCCCCAAATTGAGAAAATCAGTTAGGATACTTCATATGTTAACCAATGATAAACATACACAGTGGCCCTGATGCAAGATGCTGGAGATATAGACACACCCATTGCTTCATGGGTCTCTCAATTTATTATCCTTGTGATATAAATACCAAATGATGCCAGGTGAATGTGTAAATGCATTAAGTTTTATGAAAGTTTATATAAAAGTTACATAACAGTGTAAAGTGGAAGGCCAGTCTAATTAAGAGAATGGATCCTTCTGAGAAAGAGTCTTGATCTACATGTCCATTAATCAGATGGCCATGTCTCCTCAGCAGCCATTCCAAAAAGTCATTGTAGGCAAGGTGCCCATCAGAATCCTTATAGTTATATTGGTAGATTGGAGTGTACTGATGACTTGGAGAAGTAGTTTAAAGATCCCCTTAAGTATAAAAATGTTTTTTAAGAATGTCTACCTATTTTAGCAGTACTACTAATGTCAGTGACCAAAGTGAGCAAGATGAACTTTTTCATAAATCATTGAGGAAAGCTAAAGCAAGCTGGCATACAGTCTCAACCCAGACTAAAGGTCTCTACTCACTGTATCTATCTATCTATCTATCTATCTATCTATCTATCTATCTATCTCTACTAATCATCCACCATCCACCTATCAGTTAGCTGTACGTATTTTTATGTAAGTTTTACTGAGATATAATACATATAGAAAATCATGAGTATACATCTTAACAACTTTTTTATAAAATGAAAAAATTCATTTAAACTTGCTCAAATAAAAAGAAATAGAATCATACTAGCACCCCAGAAGCTGTTCTTGTTCCACACCTATTTATTATCTATCTACCTTCATTCACAGAAAGGTCAAGTTGGCCTGTTTTTATAAATAGAAAAATACATCATGTATTCTTTTCTGTCAGACTCTTTTGCCTAACATTATGTTTATAAAATTCATCTATGTTGGGTGTAGTGGTAGTTTTTTTTCACTGTTGAATATTAATTCATTATATGAATATATCACTACTTATTTTTTCTGCTATTAATGAGATGTATATTATTTCTACTTATTATTTTATGAATAATGCAGCTGTAAACATTCTAGTATACATCATTTGGTGAGCATATGTATGTATCTTTGCTGGGTATATTTCAAGGAATGGAATTACTAATTTATAATTTACATATATATTATAATTACATATATTTTTAATAGATATTACCAATATATCAAAAGTGATGGTGCCAATTTACACTCCCAGTAATAGTGAATTCCTCCCCACTGGTATCGTCACTTCTTTTGTTTTTGTTTTAGTATTCATCAATTGTGTAGGCACGAAGTGGTATGTCATTGCGTTATTTTTTAAGTTTATTTACTTATTTTGAGAGACAGACAGAGAGAGAGAGAGAATGAGCAAGGGAGTGGAAGAGAGAGAGAGGGAGAAGATTCCATACAGGCTCCAGGCTGACAGTACAGAGTCCAACATGAGGCTCAAAGTTACCCATTGTGAAATCATGATCTGAGCCAAAATCAAGAGTTGGACACTTAATTGACTGAGCCACCCAGGTGCCCCTGTCATTGTGGTTTTTATTCAGATTTTAATGATTATTAATCAAGTTGAAAACTTTTTTATTTTCATTGACACTTTAATAAACCCTAAAGAAATGGTTGTTCAAGTTCTTTACCCATTTAAAAAATTAGATTGATTGGGCTTTTCCTATTGGTATTTAAGATTTCTTTATATATTCTAATATGAACTTTTGATATAAGTAGAGAAAATACTGTCCCCATTCTCTAATTTGCTTTTTCATGTTCTTGATTATATCTTTTGACAAAAAGTTCATAATTGTCATAAAAGTCCAATTTGTTAAGCTTCTGTATTATGTCCCTGATTCTTTTAAAATTTAATTTAAGAAATCTTTGCCTCTTAATCTCCTTTACCTATTTTACTCATTCCTCCCACCCTTCTCCCTCTTGACAACCACCAGTTTGTTCTCTGTATTAATGATCCAATTTCTGTTTGTTCATTTGTTTTGTTTTTTAGTTATAAAATAAATAAGTCATGGTGATGAAAATTATAGCACAGGAAATATAGTCAATAATATTGTAATGGTGTTATATGGTGACATGTTGACTACATGGACTGTGGTGAGCATTGCATAATGTATAGAGTTGCAGAGTCACTATACTGTACACCTGAAACTAATATAATATTGTATGTCAACTTTACTTCAATACGAAAAGAAAGAAAAAAAAGAATTTTTTTTGCCAATCCCAAGGTCATAAAGATATAAAATTGTGGTTATTCTATACTATATTCTAAAAATGTCATTGTTTTTACTTTTTATATTTTGGTATACAGTTTACCTGGTGTGAGACAAGGGTCAAACTTTTTTTTCCCCTATATGGATATCCAGTTAATTCAGTATTATCTATTTAAAAGACCAACCTTTTCTCTCTGCACTACAGTAGAACCTTGATTATAAACCAAGTGATCACTTGTGTGTCTGATTTTAGACTTTCTAGTTTGTTCCATCTGTGCATATGTCTGTCCTGGCAACAATCCACACTGTCTTGATTGCTGCAGCTTTAGTACATCTAGATATATGTTCATCTAAGTCCTCCATGTGAACTGTAGAATTATCTTGTCAATTTTCCAACTCAAATTACTGATGGGGAGAATTGACTTTTTTTTTTGAATGAATATCTTTGGTACACTGAAACTTCCAATCTATTAACATGGTATATCTTTAATTTCTTTACTTTTGGAAAAAGTGGGAATTTCAGGTTTCTGTGGAATAGATTTCACTATGATTTTGTAAATGGTATCATTTTAAAATTTCATTTTATAATTGTTATTTACATATACAAATTCATTGGATTTTTGGTGGTTGACCTTAAATACAGCAAATATAATAAACTTACTTATCAGTGATAATGGTTTTCTATAGGTTCATGATTTTATCTGCAAGAATCAGTGTCCGTGAATGACATGAATGAATGTCCAGGGACTGCTAATACAATCTTGATTCTGTTAGTTTGCCCAGCATTGCACTTTTAGTGCTCAATTTCTCCCATCTTTCTTTTTTTTTTTTTCTTTTTTTTTTTTAATATTTTTTATTTATTTCTAGGAGAGAGAGAGAGAGACAGCGTGAGCAGGGGAGGGTCAGAGAGAGAGGGAGACACAGACTCTGAAATTGGCTCCAGGCTCTGAGCTGGCAGCCAGCACAGAGCCCGACGCGGGGCTCGAACCCACGAACCGCGAGATCATGACCTAAGCGAAAGTCAGATGCCTAACCGACTAAGCCACCCAGGCGCCCCCTCCCATCTTTCTTATCCAGTGGCAAAATGATTGCTTTAATTCTCCTTTCCCTTTGAACTTCCCTCATTTCAAGCCTCCACTTTGTTTGCTAAACAGTAGTTCATTGTATGTAATTTTTGGTTATTTTCTTACTATTTTTTTTTATTATTGTTTGTTATTTAGTTTGCTGTATCATAATGATAGTGTTATGGATTTCATGCAAAATGTATATGTGATTGCAAAGTAACTACATTTTTAAACAATTGTATTAATTATCCTGTGATCAGGAAACAATGTTTTAAGAAATTTCAACCTAACTTTATAGTTTGTTGTTTATAGAAAATGTCTTACTGTGTTTTCATTTTATTTTAGAAAGTTGGTTAGGAATAGTGGTTAAGGTTGGGATAATGTAACACATTGCAATTTTTCCCACTTAAGATAATGAATAAAGGTTCCTGGTTAGTGTTTTTTAAAGAAATGTATGATTTTCAGAAATGGATTAATGACACAAAGTGGGAGATGCTTATATTATAAATGAGTTCTTTACTATGCTGAAATGAAAAGCATAGATAACAAAATTAATTGCCATCCTTAATTTAAAAAATCAATAAAATTCCTCAGTTATAATATATTGGGAAAGTTGAATGAAAGTAATTTATGATATAATAATATCAGTGCAGTATATAAATGCTTAGGTACAATTATGCTAGAAGACATAATAAGGTAGTGAGTCTCAGATCTATCTATCTATACATAATCAAGCTAGTAGGAAAGTTACCAATATCCCAATATCACAAGTGGTCTTACTCTGGGTGACATGACTTTCCAAAACAATAAACAGCTTTCAAAAAATTCTGACTAAAACCAAACACAAATTTAATTTATACTCTGTTACATTTCTGGGAAATCCAGGGCAAAATAAAAGCATGCACAATTTTTATGATCTTTATAAAACTCAGAAGTGGGTTCTAGCTCATAAAAGTTTAAATTAGGTTCATGCTCATCTAACAAGTTTTTACTTACATGAGTTTTCTGTGGAATGTTTTAGACTTGTTCAGGGTGCAGAATAAACCTTTACTTTCTGGGAATGTTCCACATTTTACAAGAAGTGTAGTGCACCTACATCTCCATGACTGACTTCCTGTGGTGTCTCTTCAAAACATCTAATTAGAAATTTTCTAAACACCTACTTAAAAATCACAAGCAGAATAGATTATCAAACAGATAATTCTGGATTGTTTAATTTATTGTTAGAGTATGAGAATCTAACCCAAGAAACAAATATCAAATAAGTGCATGTTTGCAGCTGTAAATGATAAAGGACTAGATGCAGCGAAGATTTTTTTAGGGGTGTAGAGACAGCATCAGAATCCCCCCTTAACTTCTGGGGTTTCTAGGACTAAAGATGCTGAAGAAGGTATTGAAGTTCACGATCTAGGTTAGAGATCTATTGGGAGCTGTCCTTTTAAAAGCTAGACAGCAACAAAATTAAAACTGTGTTGTTTCACTGGTTTCAAGTGAATTTTCTAAGTGGTCAACATAAGATTAATTTATGAGTTTATAATTTATATGTCTCATATATTTAATGATTTTCATTGTTTTTCCTATCAGGATACGATTGCATACATGAAAGTGTATGTCTTAAAATAGTTTTATATCAGCTTCCACCTGGCAATCAAGCTTCTGTGCGTTGTTAGCCAGGAGACCTGGCCTTTCTGACCACTGAGAATTGTCAGAATCAACCCTCCAGCTTGGCCTCTTCTATGTGACCTCCCTTGCTGATCAGGTATTCCCCAGCAGGAGGGGGGTGTCTGCCTGAAGTGTATTTGCATTTGGTTTCTGCACAGCTTTTGCGTCTCCTTTTGCAAGCATTAGCCGTCATATGAATTTTAATGATGAATTATCTAAATGTGATTTCTACTCTGTGTTTCTGCAGTTTCATGAATTTTAATCCGCTACAGCTGTCAGTTCCAGTCACTCCATTTTAAATAGACTGTTTCATCTGTGACTCCACACTTTGCCATTACCAGCAAGCTCTGAGCAGCCTGTGGTAGTCACAGACAGTAACGTTCCCACATATCAGAGTTTGAAAGGATGAAGTGTCTTTAGAGTGAAGACCTGACTTGTCCATCCCTGGATAGAGATAACACAGCAGTTCATCTCTGGGCCTCACAGAGTTGAGACAAGTGAGCATGAAAATTGGATTCACAGGTTGCTAGGTCATCAAGAAAAACAAGGTAGAGGAGGGGCAGCTTACTTATCAAGGTAAGGCAAGAATCACAGGCCTTTTTTTTTTGATTTTTTAAAAATGTTTTACTTATTTCTAGGAGAGAGAGAGAGAGACAGCGTGAGCAGGGGAGGGTCAGAGAGAGAGGGAGTCACAGACTGAAACAGGCTTCAGGCTATGAGCTGGCAGTCAGCACAGAGCCAGACGCGGGGCTCGAACCCACGAACCGCGAGATCATCACCTAAGCGAAAGTTGGACGCTTAACCGACTAAGCCACCCAGGCGCCCCGAGAATCACAGGCCTTTTATGGACATTTCTGAGAAGTCCTAGTTTTTCTTCATACCTTCCCCAAATTCAAAGATGGAATGGCAGAAACCCCAGAGAAAGTCACTGCAAAGTCTTTTCAATGGAAGAAGATGTAATAGAAAATGCTCATCAAATATTATTACCCTCTTGAACTTATGAGTTGTGGTCCCTTTAGGAGATGTTAATTTTCTATATTAAATCACAGTGTTGAAATGACTAAGGAAAGTGTGGAACTGTAGATAACATAGACAGAACACACATTGTGTTTGCAGAGCACACATTGGACATATAATAGACATCCTTTCTCTCTCTCCCCTTCTCTTTGTATATACATATATACACATATTTATTTATTGCCATCTTTTTTTACAGTTTATTTATTTTGAAAGTGGGGGGAGGGGCAGAGAGAAAGGGAGAGAGAGAGAGAATTCCAAGAGAATCTCATGCTGACAGCATGGAGCCCGATGCAGGGCTTTAACTCACAAACTCTGAGATCATGACCTGAGCTGAAGTCAGACTCTTAATCAACAGAGCCACCTAGGTGCCCTTATTAACATCAATTTTGTTGCTATTATGTTATTTAGCAAGTGATTTATTCTAATAATTTATTCAATGAGTGTTTACCAAACAGGCATCATGTGAGGGTATAATGCAGAGGGACATACAGATCTAAGGGACGATGATACATAAAGAAATATAAACTCTAATCAGGAATATTTTTTACTTTGATAATATGCAGTTTTACCTGGTTTTCCACCCATAATGCTGGAAGATAGAGCAGGGACATCATAGCCCCTCAGCAGTTGTGTGTTGACTAACAAATTGGTTTCTGCAGTAAGAGATATGATTCAATGTGCCTAGTGAAAATATTAATTACTATCCTCATGTTACAAATAAAGAAACTGAGGGAGTGGTTTATCAAAAGTCATAGTTGTTATGTGGCAGCCTGAAAAATTGAATGCAGACCTTCTAATTCCAAATTCCAAACACTTCTTCATATTGCCATAAGAGAACTTCAGACAAAGTAATTTACAAAAATAAGAAATAGGCAATTATCTGCATGCACCACAAAAGGGAAAATGAGTATGTAATGATACTGGTTGGTGGTGGGAAATTATATAGCCACTAAATATTATGCCATGGGGTGATCTTTTGAGACAGTTCTTATACCACCAAGTTTTTCTGGGTTCTTTATATGTTTCCAAATTTTGGATAATATGCAAGTATCACAATTTTAAGGAGGAAAAAAGAAATTTGAAGAAGAGAAATTACTTCCAACTGACATGATCAAGATGTGGAAGGGCTCCACATGAGTAAACAAGCATTTGAACAATGGGTAAGGAGACTTAGAATGAGATGTGTAGGGGGGATTAAAATTGTTTCGGGAGGGTCTCAGTAACCTGGGGTTAGCCATGCATGGACTTCTCAGGGAACCCAGGGTTATTCCACTTGTTGCAGCAGAGGATACAAGAGTGGAACAGTGTGAAATAAGGCTGGTGAGGTAAGCTGGGGCTCAGCTCAGGGTTTCGTGAGGGAGTGGTCTTCAGTTTTCTGCACTGCAACTTGGTTTTCATGTAATTGAAAAGAAGCCTCATACTACCAGCGCAATTCTGAGAGACAAACTGGCTAAGACTGTTCTGTCTGAGGGTAGAGAAGACAGAAATCTCCCAGTTTTCTTGAAACCAATAAATGGTGAGAAATAGTTATATTCACAAGTAGATGTTAAATCTAGGGCACATACTTGCCAAAAAACATAGGGCACTTGGCAAGCTCAAGCTAGAGCCATTAAACATTAGGGCCTATTACTGAATATTTATTGTCTGCACCATTCTTGGAATGGTGTAATTTGAGTGTCCTCCAACAGTTTATGGCAGGTATTTCTATCCCAATCATGAACACACTAGCAAGTTTCAGCAGCACAGAAGTCAGCACTATTTTTGCACTGATGCATTTTCATGCTCCAGTAGCATATGTATGCATTTCAAATGAGCATAGTATGGTATAGATATTATAAATAGACCACGTTTTCAACTTCATGGTTTTAAATGGAATCTTTTTCTCTTTTGAGGAATGTCCTACTTCTGTTTTGATTAGTTAGGAAGATAAAATAATTAATTCTAAATACAGCCAGGATGAATTTTCATCAGAGTCTGAGGAGCCTTCTCTTTGCCCTGGATGTGTCCCATTATTTAGCTTTGGCTGTGTTCCATCCAGAATATTAGGGTGTATTCCCCTATTCTTTTCTTATTTCAAAAGGAGATGGGGTGCCTGGGTGGCTCAGTTGGTTAAGCATCTGACTCGTGATTTTAGCTCAGATCTTGATCTCAGGGTTGTGAGCTCAAGTCCCGCATTGGGCTCTGAGTTGGGCTCTGCCCTGGGCAACCTAACTACCTGAATAAAAGAAAATAAAAGAAAAAGAAAATGAGATAAATCCTCCAACATATTCTGTGGCTTAGTAAGCCTACTGTTACCTCTTTGTGCCAAATGCTTATTGTTTTGGTCCTCTTCCCAACTCTAGTTTTGTTCAACAAGTGTAATCAGTCCAGTAGCAAAAAGGGTTTGGTTTTCATGATAGACTTAAATCTTCACAATTACTAACTACTTGACCTTGGACAAATTACTTAAACATTTATGCTTCAGTATCTTCATATAAGAATTGGAGGAATGGAGGCGTCTGGGTGGCTTAGTCAGTTAAGCAGCCGACTTCAGCTCAGGTCATGATCTCACAGTTCGTGACTTCGAGGCCTGCATCAGGCTCTGTGCTGACGGCTCTATGTTTTAGATTCTGTGTCTCCCTCTCTCTGACTCTCCCCTGCTCACACTCTGTGTTTCTCTCTCAAAAAATAAACATTAAAAAAATACTTTACTGTAGGATTAATGGGGTATTACTTGAGATAACAGGAATAGTCTGAGAGCATGGTGTCCTGGTCCAGACTGATAGCCTAATCCAACCACTGTTTGACATCCACTTAGTTCTTAGTTTTGTTCTTTGTTGTTCTGAACTTTAGATCCCATCAAGGTGGGGCAAAATGAAATTTTATAATCAATTTTGAACTTTCAATTCTGCTAAGGTAGTTTGAATATCAGTCTGAAAATGATCTTTGGAATCATTTAGAACATTAATTTTCCCAAGGATAATCCACAGCTGACACCATGTTGGACAGCATCCCCTCAGTGTAGAGAGGGGGAAACTGGGACTATAAAAAAAAAAAAGTCTACAACAGAAAGTGGTGTCTTTTCTCCTGTCTAATATCAGGAACCATCTAGAGACAAAACCTACCAGATTTCAAGGGTGGCACATCCCAGCCAGGCCATCACCACCTTTCTTCTCAGTTTATTCTCCAGACTTACTCTGATGCCAGAAAATTCTTCCATTCCCCTTACTCTGGCTCCAATAGTTGATTAAACCTGAAAATTAGATATGAAGCAAAAATGTTTCTTCTTTGCCAAAATTTATTCCCAAATTATCCACATCTTGGTGCAGATCCAGGAGTGGTTAACTTGTTGCCACTTTATTATGGCTTCTTATAGATCTTCTATCTTGGAAATGAATGGCATAGTATTATATAATCCTTCAGGATTAATTATATCATATAATAGGAATACATGTGATACTGTTGATGCAATTTACTATTCAGTAAATCTTAAACATTTCACATGAAGACATATAAAAATGAGTAAACTGTGCTTCTGAACCACTTTCAGGAGATGGTGTTACAATGAGGTGCTTGATGGTGGGATTAATTTTCTCCTCTCTTTAAGGGCCTGAAATGAGACTGGGGCCAGCTGTCATGTAGCTGCAATAGTGTAAATTCCGATTCCTCAATCATTCCCTGACCCTATTCCGAGTGAATCAAGTGGGGCACCAAAATGGAAGGGGATGTGACAGATGAGTCTTAACAGCAGAAATACAGGGGCTAACAGGTATACTGAGGCCTCTCAGCAAATCGAAAAATATTAAATAGTAGATAAAGGGTGGCTATTTCCTCCCTCCACCCCAAATCCATTTCCTTTCTTCTTTAAAAAAAATTTTTTAAGTTTAATTATTTAGTTTTAGAGAGAGAACAAGCAGGTTAGGGGCAGAGAGGGGGTGAGTGGGTAGAGAGAAAATCCCAAGCAGTTTTCGCACTGTCATTGCAGAGCCTGATACAGGGCTGGAATCCAGGCACCATGAGATCATGACCTGAACTGAAATCAAGAGCCTGGCACTTAACCAACTGAGCCACCCAAGCACCCCTCCTTCCTTCCTTCTTTTTTACTTCTTTTCACACTCCCTATTTCCCTCTACATGCACACACACACACACACACACACACAACTGTCTACAAGGTATAGTACAATTTATAAGAATTGTTAAGAAGTATTGTGGCCTTAGAATCCTAGATGTGAAGAGAGAAAGAGCTAATCATAGAGTTAAGAGATCTAATCATTGTCATACAGTGAGTTGGGAGTGGGGAATGAATTGCAAAAGAATATAGAAACTTTAGTTTCTGTTGTCAGATGTTGGGATCCAAGAGGGTCATATCTGAAGACTGGAGCAGAGCAGCAGAGGATTTTTAAAAGCCATGATCCTGGGTGGTCTATTCTATCAGAAGCAGGGCTTGTGCTAACCCCTGGATCATCAGAGGATAAGGCTGAGCTCCAAAGACTTGGCAAGGACCCAGTGACTTAGAGGTTCCAATATATTTTAACTATGCAGCCCTACATAAAACAAAATAGCACCTGTGTGTATTTATTTTTATACAACTATTTGTATAAACATTCTGCCCTACTTCTTAAAACAAAACATAATAAAAGAAAGGCACAGAGATAGAACACTTTTTTTAAAGGGTCAAATTTAAAAGTAAATTAAGTGGAAGTTGTACTTTCTTTCTGTGTTTCCAAGGATCACTGTGGAGAATCTGCTGCAGACAAGTGTTCTGCAGTTCCTGGGGAATTATTGGTCTCCATGGGAAGATGAGATTGTTACTTGGAAGCTGAAGTTCAAGCCAAACATAAGGACTGGGGAAGTACAGCAGGGGAGAGGACATTCTTGTTTGGTGGGGGTGGGGGCTGGCAAAGGAGCCCTAGGATCACTCCTACAGAGTAGATACTGGGTTTATGACAGCAAAACTGACTCCATTTACTCTCAAACAGCATCACTATAATCTGAATATACTCCTCTCTTTAGTAAAGTCTGCTCTAAAAACTTGGTCAAGCTAAACATGTAGGTGGAAGACAACCAGGATGCAAGGTGAATGATATTTATATTTATAATATAAATCAATAGAATATACTCATCTTTTCATGGTCAGCTCTGAGATTTAAGAGGTCTCTTAGAAGAAACACTATCCCCATCCTTTTCTCTAGGCTATAGGATGTGAATGAAAACTTGGAAAGTCATAGGAAAGAAATGATCTACCCCTAAATTGAAGAGTTCTTTGGAATTCCTGATGAGGTACAAATGGAGAGGGATAAAACTCAGCAGAAAGCCTGGCCCAAAAGGAGACTAGGCACTGCAAGCACATTTTTTTTTTTCTCATCCTGGGAGGCAACATTGATTTCTAAGAAAACATGTTTTGTGTATAATACCCAAACAAGATAGCCCTTTTGGAGAGGTATATTAATCAGGGTTCTCCAGAAAATCAAAACCAGCAGGAGATTTCTTATGGATAATTGGCTCAAGTGATTATGGAGGCTGGGAAGTCCTACTTTGCCATCTACAAGGTGGGGACCTAGGAAAGCCTGTGGTATAATTCAATATGAATCAAAAATCCTGAGAACCAGGGGCACTGAAGGTGTAAATCCCAGTCCAAGTGCTGGGGAAGATGATATGAGATGTTTCTTTCAAACATGAGGGCAGGTGAAAAGGGGCAAATTCTTCCTTCTGCCCTTTTTTTTCTATTGAGACCCTCAATGTATTGAATGATGCCCACGCACACTGGGGAAGGCAACCTATGGATGCCACTGATTCAGATATTAATATCATCAGGAAACACACGCATACACCCAGAAATGGTATTTAATCCAAGCACCCTATAGTCGGTTAAGATGACACATAAAGTTAACCATCCCAGGAAGTAAATGTTTCTGTAGAGCTGAGGAGATTGAGCTGTTCACTCTTTCCTCACACCTCAGGAGATGACTTTATGGTTGAGTAGCCTGTGCAATCCCACAGAGCTCTGGGTGGGGAAGGGCCCTGTGTTTGGCTTACCACTCTACCATCTTGAAATTCTTAATAACTTTTGAACAAGGGGCCCTGATTTTTTATTTCACGCTGGGCTCCACACTGGGTGGCCAGTCCTGCTTCCCCACCATCTTGCTTCCATGTTCTACCTTCTTATTGTTCTTCCCAGATCTTTGTATATCCTTTATTTTTTCAGTCTCTACTCTCTCCTTTATTATCTGCTAACCCTAGACTTTCTTTGGTTTTACATTCAGACAAAGATGTATCATATGTGGGATCAACATGAGCATAGTAATCAAATCAGCACACACACACACACTCACACACACAAAGTGAATCAAATCAGTTTGACTCAGTAACATGGCAATGGTAACATTTAAACCTGTGAGAATAACGACATGGATGATAAAAAATTTCATATTTTACCAAAACAAACCAAGAAGATTTTGTGGAACCGAAAGACTATGTGTAACATTCGGTTGTATTTGGGTTGACTTATATGCAGTTTTGCAAGCAGGTATTGTCTTAAGTCTTTAAAACATATTAAGTACAGCAGCTTATCAATCCACTAAAACTGTCTTGATGTAGCATTTACTGTTAAATTAACTGTCAGGAGAGTTTTGTTAGGAAATTAGGTCCTTGTTTCTAGAATACAGGTAAGATGAATGAGGAGAGAGCAAGTGGGATTGCCAAAGGCACAAAGCAAACCAGATTTTTGTCCTGCTCGCTTTTAACACCATACTTTCCCCGAATTGTGGTGTTACTGATCCTCTGGAGGAAAAGAGAAACAGAGAATATGTCAAGCTGTGTAACTCTTCTCAAATAAATAGCCAGTGCTATCCATCTCTCCATTTGAGATGTACGGCCAGTGAATACTAATGCCCATGAGCCCCGCATCATTGATCTTCATCAGGGAAGTGTATTAACCTTCGTGAAGTTCTCCAGGCTGGCCTGGACACTGCCTCCCCTGGCAACCCCTCCCCGCCCCCCCACCTTTCTCTTTCTCTTGCCTCTAACTTTTATTTTAACCTGTAAGTCATTCATCAGGGCAGTGACCTTGATGGTGAAAGCCTAAATGTGGTGGGTAAATGGGATGGAAATCTGAGATGTGTCACCCCACCTCCAGAAACAGCAGCCTGTGCATCACGTCTTGGCAATGTCTATTTGAGCTGAAAGGGTACTAGATACTGCAGGCTTCTTACCCAGCATCCCCGCTTCACACTGTACTCATGTGATGGCGTTTAGAAAAGTACTGTTCACTGTAGGTGCCTTTTATTATCCTGATCTTTTTAAAAAAGAATGATAAAAAAAAAACAACTGCTGGTGCATTTTGCATAAAAATGTGAGATGGTTTCCCTTTCCTTTGGTTCTAGCTGCAGATTTTTGCTCTAGAAAGTGATTAATTTTGGAATCAGACAGATTCAGATTTTTGTCCTGGCAAGGCTGAGTAACTTCAGAGTGGTGGCAGGAACTGGGGTCATGGGGAGAGAGTCACCTTTCTGCCTCAGACTTGTCCTACAGCAAACTTTTCTGCATGAACTGATGATCTCTTTAAGCTTGTTTCCTGTGTAAACATGACATTCTGCAAGTCCTTAGCCTCATCTTTATCCAGCTTGCTGCCCTGAGACTATCCCATAGGGAAAGTCTAGAACTACCAGTTGGGTAGGCTCAGTTTTTTAATAATCTAAATTTCAGTTTACTCTATAAATGTAGGATTCCAAGTCCCTATCTTATATTTTCTGTGAAGATTGAATAGGGAACATTTATAGAAATGTCTAGTACAATGTCTGAGACTGGTAGGATTCTCTCTGTTTTCCATGAATAAAAGGGCAGTTAGAAGACCAGCCACCCCAAATCTGTAAAACCTATGTGATCTGAGAGGCCCTGGATATATCATTTTGGATGAATTTCCTATATAATCTGCAATGATCTCTTCATGATCCTAAAGGTATTATCAAATTTATGAAAATATTTCTTAAATTTAACATAACCATTCCTTCTTCACACAAATACACTGTATAAAATCATGTGTGTGTGTGTGTGTGTGTGTGATGTTCCAACATCTCTCTCACCATTATGAACAAGAATCATGGAACAATATTCCTTCTTCATGTTTATGTATATGTGTGTGTGTGTGTGTGTGTGTGTGTGTGTGTGCAGTGTCATGTCCCTAAAAATCTTTTAGTAGAAGAACTCAAGGTTCAAGAACTTACATATTTATTTCATGGGGAAAATGGCATTTGAGGGATCCTCATTACTATAACTTACAAAGACCTTTAAAATAGTTTGATATTCATTAAAGTAACAGTACCACACTAAAAGGCGAGGCATTGGCATTTTGCATACCTGAAAATTATAAAATAGGGTATATAAAATTAAACATATTATCATCTCTTGTTCACTAAACCTTCTACCTCAAAATTTCACTGAGATGATTGGATTTATTTTACTTAATATACTAATGGAATGTTTCATTGTTTGTCCCACCTCTTTCAAGAGCTTTCTTGGTTGCACCATCTTAGTCACTCAATTCTAGGGCTGAAAGGCATTTTTTAAAGTTTATTATTTATTTTGAGAATCTCATTCTCAAAGCCCTATTTTTTTCTTATGCTCTCATAAAAACAACTAGGACAAGTCCCTAAAAGATAGGTGATGTTATTCCTATCTGATTAACCAAGCTTCTGGTTTATCTAGATTTGTCAAATGTCAGAAATAACCCTCTGTAGGAACTGATTAACCTTTGTCTTCCTAGACAGAAATGGCTTTCTTGCCAAACTGCACAAACAATGCCTGCTCTTTTAAAAAGTGATTTTGGGGTGCTTGTGTGGCTCAGTCAATTAGCATCCTACCCTTGATTTAGGCTCAGGTCATGATTTCACAGTTTGTAAGTTCAAACCCCGAATAGGGCTCCGTGCTGACAGCAGTGAAGCCTGCTTCAGATTCTCTCTCTCCCTCTCGCTCTCCCAAAATGAATAAAACAAATATTTTAAAAAATGTAAAAAGTGATTTGTTTATATTGAGAAAGGTCTTTGGATCATTGCTCTTATTTTCAGTGTTAATTTAGGGCCCCAAAGCTTTATCAACTCTCTCTAAACTTGTGACTGAAGATTCACTTGCATGTTTGCCAGTCTTCAATGCTGGGTTGGGAGTGTAAGGCCATGAAATCCTTGGTTCAGTTGAAAAGGCACAAAGGGGATGGTGCACAGTGGGTGATGCAACAGGGATGCTGCAACAGGGATGATTGAGCTGGTTATGGGGTGACTTTTTGTTTTACTCTCCAAATCTTTTTTTTTTTTTAATATTTTTATTTATTTCTAGGAGAGAGAGAGAGAGACAGCGTGAGCAGGGGAGGGTCGGAGAGAGAGGGAGTCACAGACTGAAACAGGCTCCAGGCTCTGAGCTGGCAGTCAGCATAGAGCCCGACGCGGGGCTTGAACCCACGAACCGCGGGATCATGACCTAAGCGAAAGTCGGACACTTAACCGACTAAGCCACCCAGGCGCCCCCCAAATCTTACTAAATATACTTGGAACTTCCCAAGAAAGGTAAAAACACATATCGTCGAGCAACATTCGTCATTCCTTACCCTTCCCTTCGGTGATGCTGTCCTGCAAGTTTGCAGGATGCCACCTCACAGCCCTGCAGGGGCCGCTTGGTTCCTCCAAATACCCTCTTTCCTGTGAGGGACTCTGACCTTGGATTAAGCCAGACACTCAGTGGCTGGTGTCCATGGTAAGATGCCTCTCTTCTAACACGAAAACACATGTCTGTGCTATACCATCCCCAGAAACTGTTACAGTCCCAAAGGGTCACAGAGATTTGATTTCACCTTATATTTGCAGTTCTTCTTTTCAGAGAGCTCATATGGAAGCCTGTAGGTATTGACTTAAGGGCCATGCTCCCAGAAGACATCACATTGTTGTTCTCAATTTTTCTACTCTCAGACAGACATGCGTGCAGACACATATGTTCCCTGCTTTTCTCAGAGGTTATTTCTCCCCTTCTGGGCCACAGTGCACACACATCCTAGAGAGCTGCATTTAGCTTCAGCCCTGGATCTGTCACTCACTATAGGGCCTTAGGTGAATTTCATAGTCATTCTGGGTCTTAGTCTTCCTACCTGTAAAGTGTGTAAAATAACTGTACTTACATTATAAGGTTATCACAAGTTTTAAATGTTTTAAAATTTTATTTTAGATATATGTAGAGAGGGCACAAGTAGGGCAGGGGGACAGAAGGAGAGAGAGTGAGAGAGAGAGAGAATCTTAAACAGGTTCCACGGATAGCATGGAGCCCGATGTGGGGCTCTATCCTCCAACCCTGGGATCATGACCTGAGCTGAAATGAAGAGTTGGACACTCAACCACTGAGTCCTCGAGGCATCCCAAAGTTTTAAATTGCTTATGACATACATGGAGAACTTAGAACAGTACCTGATTTATAGTGAGTCTCCAATGAATGTTAACCACTGTTGTTATTGTGCATATATCTACCTTCTCTTAGAGTTCTAAAATGAACCCTTTGTATTATGTGATCACCATCATAAAACTTGGATTGAAAATACAAACTCAAAGATCTGACTAAGAGTGATTTAGTTAAAAGCTAAATCAGTTGACAGAAGCACTTTGTAAAGACCTCTGTTAATTTCAGAATTGTGGAAAGTGAAGAAAGGGAAAAAATTACATTTATCTTCCTCACCAAATAATACTAAAAGTATAACAGCAAATGCTATAAAATAATAATATTACTACAATGATGGCTTTTAAAGTTTCAGTGAAATAAAAATATTACTATTGAACCATCAAATAGCTCTGGAATCTTGAGGTTCACTTCTACAATCCTTTCTGTGTTCTATGATGCACTGTGATGAATTATACAAGATGGGACATCAAGAGACATGAGCTCAGGTTACTTGATAGTTTTGCCATTAGATCAAGGTACTTCATTCCTCTGAGCTTTCATTTTCTTGCAAAAGTTGGTAATGATAACATAACAACTGCTATACAACCTAATAGGGATACTGTGCAGGTCAGGTGAGAACTTGTATATGACCATGCTTTTTAAACATGAGTTTTTCTAAAAAGATTGCCCTCAGGTGATCATGCTTTTATCTTGCTACTTTTTCATTAGAAACATTCTATCACCTCCTTTTTAAAAATAAAAATAAAATCAATAATCCTAATCGTAGTCTTCAAGACCTTCAAAATAATACCCTTACCCTCTCTCTGACCCTGCAGCCCCAGTCAATCCACTGATCCCATTGTTCCCTCCTACTCAGCTGAAATATACTCTCAAAGGGTATTACCATGTACCAAAGTGCTTACTGTGTACCATACTGCTATGCAGGTCATTCTTTTCCCTCTTTACAAAGTTCTCTTCCTTACTCAATCAGCAGAACAATATTGTTAACTATTGGCCTTTTGAAGTGTTTTTGCATCAATATCTCACAACAAGAGTGCATTTTAATTCCCTTCGCCTTGTAAATGGGGAAGCTGAGACTCAGGGGAGCCCAAGTCGGCAGAGTTGGTTTTAGACAGAGCTGATAGGTAACCTCAGCCTCTCTCTTGGTGGAGAACACACTCAGCATCACCACCTTGTATTGTCTGTGCAGATGTTCCTGAATACAACTTCGTTTGTTTGTTATGTAACTTCATGTATGCTGAGAACCTATCCTTTATCAGGGATATTGGAGGTCATCCAGAACACATTCATTTGTGTGCTGGAGATTCTTGTGATGTGTCAGATGAGAGTTCTCTATACTTCAAGGTTGTCCGTTGAATTATGGGCCTGCTGTAATCACAGAAAAGAATTTTCTCTTATAGAACACACCCCTTTCTTGGTTAAAAAGTCCTAAATCTGTCTTCCTTAATAATATAATAATAAATGAATCCACTTTATCATCTCTTTCTATGGTGAGCTTTTTAAATAGCTGAAGACTCTCATAAATTTTCTCATTAAATATGCTCTTATATTTTGAATGTCTATTTTGAGCCAGATACTCTATTAAATAATAACAAGAAAGATAATGGCTGACATTTGTTGAATATGTCCTGTGTGCCTGGCATCTGCTATGACTTTTCACATATTAGCTTGTTAAATCCTCAGCACACCCCCATCTGAGGATCTAACCACCAGATGTCTTTTGTTATCAGTGTCACTGACTCATCAACTGGCTTGACCGTAACATAATACTGAATAGGAGGAAAGAGTCAGTAAAGAATGGGGCCCAAACTCCACGAGTGCTGGACTCTTATGGCTTTTCCCACCAACTAAGATTTCAATGGCCTTCCTAATAAAACTCGGCCTGTGCTGCTCTCCGGCCAGTGTTCCCTTGTCAGACACTGTGCATAGAGCTCTTTCCACACATTTGCTCAGTGTTTGAATTTTATAAATGAAGAAAAGAAACTCAGGGAAATTAAGAATAGAGTCTGAGGTGATGTAAGGCTGCGCATGTAAGAGTACAAGGCTGACCCTCCATCTGGTCTAAGGATCCCATCCGCCACCTGTCCCACATGGCTGAGCTGTCCAGCTTAATAATGATAAATCCAGTGAAAGCCTTCTCCTCTTTCTTAACTGCCTACTAGACATTAGCATTTCCATATACTGTCAAAGACAGGTTTTTGCTCCTTGCAGATGTTTTCCTGTGCTAACATTCCACTCTATTATCCACAATATGCACAGTGGTGAGCAGGAAACAGGGGCACGACAAATGTCTGTTGATTGGAATTATGGAAATAGCATGCTTTCCTGCTTTCTTTTGTTTTACATGCAGGGAAAAGACACTGTATCTCTAGCTCAATGATTTATGTTCAGAAAGAGAAGATAAAAATTTCAAACTAACATGTTAGTATGGGTCAGTTTCTTCAGAAATGTCTCTCTTTTTGCTGCATTAATAACAGCTAACATTTTAGAAGAAACAGAGGTGCTAATGAGGCACTAATCACCACCCCCCCACACACACACCCTTTTAAGCAACTAATTATGACTAAAAGCTATGAAGCTATATCAGCTTTAAAACCTAATTAATTCAACCTATGAATAAAAATGATTAATGAATATAGTCTGTACATAACTTAATAAGAAAAGGTCATGATGGCTATCGAGAGTAAGATGTTGAAAATGTTGCAAATTGGGGAATGGTTTTAGCTCAATCTGTTATTTGAAATAAAAAAGGGATGTCTTCATATCTCGTTTTTATAAGCAATCTGGAGATTCAGCCAGCACTCAACTCCCAAGGCCAAGGGAATCTTTCAAAAATTAAGCATTTCTCTCATTGGAACAGTCAAGGATTTCTTTCTCTCTGTATGGTTGGTACCTCATTTGCAAGTTTTAAGAGAGCTTTGCAAGCTTGAAGGGTTTGGGACTCTGAGGGGGGGGGGCAGGAATGAACCAGGAGTTCACGTTTGTCCTTCTTGGTTCCACCATCTAGATTCTGTGCCCTCTTAATGTCCTTTTCAATGACTGATTGCATAACTGCCCTTTGGCTACATATTAACTATTTTCTTGACTTTACGATTTCTTCTGGTTTCAGCTGCATGCTGCTCATCGTTGACTTTTCACAGTGTTTTTACATGATAACATAGCAGCAGAATACAAAAGTTAATAGGAAATTATCCTTTTAAAAAAATCGAATGAATGTGGTATTTTTACTTGAAGCTTTGATTTTTGTAATAGCTTTCCCATCACACTGGTCTTGAAAGATAACTCACACAGCTAATACGTGAACGTGCCCAGGGCTTGTAACACAGAGCTCGCTTCCATTCCTGCTGCCTCATTGCAGTTTGTAGGCTTCCAAATTCCACTGTCTTACCACCAACATGTGATGTGGGCCCATCGCCCACATAAGCAGCCCCACAAAGGAGTGTTGCCTCAATGTTGCCTATGCAAGGCTGTTTCCACTGGGTGCCCCAGTCTCCTCTCTGACTGTTGCTGCCTCTCCAGGGACCTTGTCTGTGGGCTGAGAGTCTCACTGTGCTGAAGCAGGGTACTAGGTGGCTGCTGTTCACATGAAGAATGTGTTGATGATTCTACTGAGCTCAACAAATAAGCTCAGGAAACAAATCTTAGGGCACTCATATGATACCCATGCAGATAAGTTTTCACTAAAAAAGCATTTCCTCTATAACATTGAAATTTATTAATCCATATTCTCAGATCCAGTGAATGCCATATTTGGAATAATCTGATTCACTCGTTCAGCATGTGGTAGCTCTGTAATACCAATAATTATTCTTTGCTACTACTTTCCAGGTTAACCTGAAAGATTCTGGTAATGATTTACCTGCCAGTGTTTGCTACTCGGTTCTCATTCAAAGCCAAGATGGCTGGCTTTTATATAACTATCATCTTTTTAGGAGTTAAACATAAAATATGCAGATGCATTTTACTGTGTGCCTATTTATATACATATGTGCAATCACAACACACTGTGTTTACTGAAGTATAATAACCTTACCTTCTACCTGCAGGTTCAATATTTAGCTATCAGCAGATTGCTAAATTCTTGAGGGTGGATAATATGCTTAACCCTGCGAGCTACTGCACCAGCACATTGTTAGCACTATAAAAAGATGTCAAGTGAATCCTCTGACTCCCAAGATAAAAAGAATCCCATTATTGCTCATACAATAGAGTTTAAGGGCATGAATTAGAGTCAGACTTCTCAGGTCTGAATCCTGATTCTACCGTGTATTAACTGCACAACGTTTGTTGAGCAAGTTACAATCTCATTTTAACTCTGTTTTCTCAATTATAAAATTAGGATAGAAAGAGTACATATATCACAGCCTTGCAAAGATTAAATATGACTTAATTCTTGCATGGCACTGAACACATTGCCTGTCAACAACAAGACCTTAAAAATGTGAGCTTTTAGATTAGCAGTTCTCACATTATTATATTGATTGTTTGAAGATGACTTCTGTTTATATGTTTATGTTTGGAAATTAGAACCAGATATCCCACAAGAAAAGAAAAAAGAAAAGAAAGCATGAGACATTGAACACAAATCTGTGAAGCAAAGTAAGAACTGAAGACTGGCATCAGTATCATACATTGAGTAGAAAGAATGGTCAGAAATTATAACCTATTTGGTCAAGTAATCATTAGCTAAGAAAGAAGGCTGCAAGTCACAAGTTACTCTCACGTTGTCAAAATCTGGGCATTCCTGAGTGAGACAGATCCTGACCCTGACAGTCAGAACCTGACTGCTTAAGCTTCTGTTACCTACTAAAAATTATCTCATTATTTTCAACCAATCTTCCTATTAACAAGTGTCATTTAAAAAAACAAAAATTAAACATTTTAAAAACTGAAAACATGTTTTTTTTCTTACACTTTTACCAGGCAAGGAATGGCTGCTTTTTGCTTCATGTGATATATTTTCTGCATCAAAGCCATTAATCCACAATCCCAAAAGTCTGAAAAATCTATCTTAACATGACAAGCCTAAAATAATCAACTTCTTTGGGAGAAAAATCAATGGAGTACAGTCTAATGCATATTTTGTATCTCAGTTTCAGCTATGTGCTGTTATAAACTTTTAATCCTCAATCTTCCCTCTCATTTAGGGAATGGTCACGGAAAGTTTTCAAAATCAGGATTATTTGGCCTAATGCTGAAAGCAGTCGATGCTTTGAAAGCATTTAGCTATTTGCACTACAAGAGAATTGGGTTGTGTAAGCACTCAGTAAGTGAAAGATTCTGAGGATGAAAACTACATTTTATTGGGTAGTTAAGTAGGGGATTGGTTCCCACTTTTCCTGGAGGCACCACCTGTAGTTGTTTTAAAAAGCTTTCCCTTCAGAGAATTAATGTAGTCACTTATAATATTTCTGGGTCTATAATTTCTTCTTTCCATATTAAAGCAAAGGGTTAGGAGAAGCTTATGGGCAAGCTCTGTATCAAAAGGTAGTTGAATGTATCTGTAGAGGTTCTCAGACTTAACACCTTCTCCCTTCCCATCAATAAGGAAAGCTAATTTCACAGTACTAACTTGAAATGTTTTTGGTTCCTTTGTTTGGAATAATTCATCATGGAACATATGGCCGACTCATCAACGCTTTGCAGCTTCAAACAACTTTCCAGTCTAAATTGCTCTAGTTGTATCAGCATTTCTTTTGATTATTAATATGATGGACAAGTTTGATGTGGTTCAGTGCCAACATGAAGGAACTATGACAAATGAAATTTGTTGTCAAAGTGTCTAAATGTTGCAAGAGTGTAGAACTCTCTTCTCCTGAGAGCTCCATTTTCCCTTTTGGTGAATTTGGCAACATAAACATTTTGGTCTCCTTGATTATAGCATCTGGGTGAAATTACCAAGTTCTGCACTGAGCCATTGGGGGATTTCCTTTAAAGACTTTCTTATTTGGGTGTTTGTTCCTATATATTTTTATTGTTATTATTATTGTGTAACCATAAAAAGGAGTTTGTGGTTGAATTCAGTTCAATAGAAAAGCAATAGATGCTAAATGCACCAATTTTGATATAATTTGATAAGCAAATCAATCTCCCGTGAAGAAATGAGCTCTGCAATTTGGGGGCTGGTGTCTATCAGGAAATGATCCACACAGCTTATAAAAACATGACTGCTGTGGCATTTCCAGATGTTGAAAAATTATTTTGTACATGCACATTTGACAAAACCCTCAACACTTCAGGTTTGTTTAAAAGAACATCAATAAGAATATTAAAATTGGAGCATAATGTGGGGAAATGAAGCAAAATACTGAAGAAAACAAAGTGTTTCTATTGTAGGTATTAAATAGTAGCTTTATATGAGCAAAAAATGTTGAGCCTTCAGCTTTCTTTCCACAAAGGCAAGTAGGGATGTAACAAATTTTGTAACTTGTAAGTATCAGAAAGGGAGAAATAGTTTTCCTTGAGACAGATGAATATCTTTCTTAAGTGGTTCCATGTAGCCACTGAGAATTTAAATCTTGACAAACACATACATTTGTGCAAATATATACATTTATCCCTCAGAAATCCCACAGATTTATCCCTCAAACAACAAGTGCCTGAATTGCAAATAATAATCAAAAGCCCAAGATGTTTCAGAGGGAGCTAATTAAAAAAAGTTGGCAGAGTATATAGGTATGAACCTGAAAGTAAATACGTATATTTTGTTGCTCATCTTTATGAATTAAGTGGTATGCGTTGTCAGTTTTAATATCATCATCTTATTATGGCATACTTATCACATAGTCATTATAACAAATATGTAAATATAATGGCAATTGCAGCTGTAATCTCATGTCATAAATGTGGTTATGAATTTGTACAGGGTGACTAGAATAATTCATAGTAAAAGATCTAGTTCAGATTTATGGATGGAGATTATCACTAAGATAGCAAAAAATCTAGACTATCCAAACGGTCATTAATCCATTGTGTCTAGAAACAGTATAAATCATAACTTAGTCTGCATACATGACCACTGATAGATCTCAACTGATTCACAGTCCTAGCTTCATTTAAAAGAATCAGGACTCCTGTCTCTCTAGACCATCTACCATCCTTCTTCATGTGCTGGTATCCAAGGAAGCTGACCTCTGTGTTGGGTTTGGCAAACACAGAAGCATTGTTCAAGGATAAAGCCATGAAAGATAGTTTAGAGAACTTATTCCTTTTTGCCCTTCCTGCTGCATAATGTGACCCTCTACCTATGGCCATGGCCCCTATCTAGCAGTCCCCCCCCACTGCAATGTACTGGGTACCTTTTCCACCTCCCCTTGCTCCTGTGGGGTGTTGGGTTATGACTCTCGGATCTTGCCGGATAGAGGGTACTGCACTACCTCTTATTTCACTATACTCTGACCACTTTTTGTAAATAATCCTTTATTAAATTCTCCTAAGATTATCCAATTTGAGTTAGCCATATAAATATATATATCTAGACTATATCTGACATTAATTAGGGCATTAATCTCAATATTGAAACTCATCTTTTTGAAAATCTGTATGTTTTTAAAGTTTGATTTCTTAATCTTAATTATTGTATAGTGCCTGAGATAATAAAATCAAGAAAATAATAAGAAAAATAACAAGTAACATTAAAAAACATGTCAGACACTCTGCAAAGCACTCTGTTTCATTTAAAACATACTAAAATCTTTTGCAGTATATACTTTTATCATTCTCATTTCACATATAAAGAAACTGAGTCTGTGAGAGTTTATGTAGATGGCAGGTAGAAAGGTCCAGATTAGCATGCTGCACTTGGGTTCTCTGGCAATTTGGACACAGAGAGTGCGGACCTCGGAAGAAAGGGAAAAGTCAACTGAATGTGAAAGGTGGAGATAGAGACCAGCAACACCAGGCAGGAAAGGTTTTATGAAAAGAAAGATGAGAATATTAATGCAGAAGAGTGTAGGCAGTGAAAAGAAGTAAAACTGAACAGTTGGGAGACAGCAGTGAGAGAAAAGAATTGAAAAGGGAAGGCATGGTTGGGGACAGTGAAGGACATTAGGAAGGTTCTGGAAATGATCTCTTCATTAACCTCCACTGGCAGTTCCTATCTCCTCTTACACAAAACTGAAAAAGCCAGCGAGGATGCGAAGAGGGACAGGAGGTGAGAATGAAAGACAAATGATCAATCAGGATCATTTTCGTGATTAAAACTGTCGGTGTTTTACTTTTATTACTATCCAGCCCAACATAGCATGAGCACCTAGCCTCAGTGGAATTTTATTCAAGAATTTTTTAATTTGTTTATTTGCTTTTGTTGAAGTATAGTTGACACACCATGTTACATAGTTTCCAGTGCATAACATAGTGATTCAACAAGTCTCTATGTCTTGTTACACTTATTACACGAGTAGCTTCCACCTGTCACCATCTAACATTATTACAGTACCATTGACTATATTCCCTGTGCTGTGCCTTTCATCCCCATGATTTATTCACTCCATAACTAGAAGCCTCCCACCCCCCTCACCCATTTTTCCATGCCCCCCACTTCCCTCTCCTTTGGCAATCATCAGTGTGTTTTCTGTGTTTATGGGTCAGTTTTAGCTTTGTTTTTGTTTTTGATTTTTGTTTTTAGATTCCACATATTAAGTGAAATCATACGGCATTTGTCTTTCTCCATATGACTTATTTCACTTAGGATTATACTTTCTAGGTCAACTCATGTTGTCACATATGGCAAGATCTCATCCTTTTCAATGGTTGTGTAATATTAATATATACATATGTAAATATGTATATATATCTATATCTGTATGACATTTTCTTTACCCATTTATCTATCAGTGGATACTTGGATTGCTTCCATATCTTGGCAATTATAAACAATGCTGCAATAAACATAAAAATGCAATAAACATAAGGGTGCATATATTTTCAAATTAGTGTCTTCATTTTTTGGGGGGAAGAATTAAATTCCTAGCAGTGGAATTGTTGGATCATACATCATTTTCAATTTTTTGATGACCCTCCATACTATTTTCTATAGCGGCTTTGCCAATTTACATTTCCACCAATAGTGTATCAGGGTTCCTTTTTCTCCACATTCTTACCAACACTTGTTATTTCTTATCTTTTTTATTCTAGCCATTCTGACAAGTGTAAAGTGATATGTCACTGTGATTTTGATTTGGTTTGATGATGGCAGATGTTGAGCATCTTTTTATGTATCTCTTGGCCATCTGTATGCCTTCTTTGAAAAAAAATGTCTATTTAGGTCCTCTGCCCATTTTTAATCAGATTATTTGTTTTTGGTGTGTGGTCTGTTGTATAAGGTTTTTAAAAATATTTTTTGGATAGTAACCTCTTATCAGCTATATCATTTGCAAATATCTTCTCCAATTCCATAGGATGTTTTTTGTTTTGTTGATGATTTCTATCACTGTGTAAAATCTTTTTATTTTGGTGTAGTCCCAATAGTTTTTTGTTTGTTTGTTTGTTTGTTTGTTTTTTGCTTTTTGCTTTTGTTTTCCTAGCCTGATGAGACATATCTAGAAACATGTTGCTATGGCTGATGTCCAAGTGATCACTGTTTATATTTTATTCTAGGAGTTTTATGGTTTCATGTCTCTCATTTAGGTCTTTAATCCATTTTGAGTTTATTTTTGTGTATGTTGTAAGAAAGTAGTCTAGTTTTATTCTTTTGGAAGTATCTATCCAGTTTTCCCAGCACTATTTATTGAAGGGACTGTCTTCCCTGTCATATATTCTTGTCTCCTTTGTGGTGGATTGGTTGAGCATATAAACATAGATTTGTTTGGGGGCTGTCTATTATGTTCTATTGATTTATGTGTTTATATTTGTGCCAGGGCCACACTGTTTAGATTATTGTGGCTTTGTAATATATCTTGAAATCTGGGATTGTGATACCTCCAGCTTTGTTCTTCTTTCTCAAGATTTCTTTGGCTATTCAGAATCTTTTGTAGTTTCATACAAAGTTTAGAATCATTAGTCCTAGTCTACTCTTAGTAGAATTTTAAATGAGAGGAAGTTCCAGTGGCAAGGGGCATTTTTTTTTCAAATGAAACATATACTATCTCAAGCAACTGAACATTCACTTCCAAATTGCATATACTGGTACACAGAAAGTCATGGTGAAAGCAATTACTGCAAGGGCTACATTTTGTCCAGTTTTGAACTAGATCATCTGGTAGTTGAGCTTGCTACTGAAGAGAAAGTTTTAAAAATATTTGGCACTTGATGCTTGACATTTTCAAATCAAGAAAGTTTTTATTGTTATATTTTAATATAACTTGAACATTAATATTATTACTCACTCTTTTGACTTCCACCATTTGCTGTTATGACAGTTTGCTCATTAAGAAAAACTGGCATATAATGAGCCTTTACACAATGTGCCAGGTATTTTTGCTAAAACCATCTGGCAACCCTAGTGCATACCCTATTTGGAGTTGTGCCAGTTATTGATGATGGCAGGAGGCATAGCCCACTTGTATTCATCTCTGCAGGTCTTTTCTTCTTATTTGATTGTTTCTATTCATTTCTGTTTCTGTTTATAGCAGAAGCCTTCTGAGTTGCTTATAGAGATGGCTTCAGCATCTCCTCTGCCTTCTCTTTAGATATAAACTACCCAAATCTTCATACCCACCACCCCACTAACATTTTCCTTATCAGTGTCACCAGTAATTTCCATTTTGCCCCATTCAGGGGTTACTTCCCATCCCTTATCTCACTTGACCTATTAGCCTTTTGTCAAATGGTACCACTCCCAACTTAAACCCTTTCTCTCTTGGCTTCCAGAACACCATACCTTCTCAATTTCCCTCCCACCTCACTGGCTGCTCCCCTGCAATCTTTTAGTGATTCTCCTCCTTGCTCTAAATGAAAAATGGTTGAATTCCTCCAAGCTCAGTTCTTGAGGTTGTCTTCACTAACCAGTTCTGTATTTTAAAAATGTCATCTCAGGGTGTTTGGGTGGCTCAGTTAGTTTTGTGTCAGACTCTTGATTTCAGCTCAGGTCATGCATTCATGGTTTGTGGGATTGAGCCCCACATCGAGCTCTGTGCTGATAGCATGGACCTTGTTTGGGGTTTCCCTTTCTCTCTCTCTCTCTCTCTCTCTCCGCCTCCCCCCTTCTCCCCTTCCCAAACGCTGTCTCTCAAAACAAATAAACTTTAAAAAAATGAAATGAAATACAATACAATACAATACAATGTCATCTCACACTTGTAAGAATGGCTAAAATTAACACCAGAAATAACAGATGTTTGCAAGGATGCGGAGAAAGGGGAACCCTCTTACACTGTTGGTGGGAGTGCAAACTGCTGCAGCCAGTCTAGAAAACAGTATGAAACTTTCTCAAAAAGTTAAAAATAGAACTACCATATAATCCAGCAATTGCACTACTAAGTATTTACCCAAAAGATACCAATATACTGATTTAAAGGGATACACGCACACTTATGTTTATAGTTTTATAGCAGTATTATCAACAATAGCCAAAGTATGGAAAGAACACAAATGTCCATCAACTGAGTAATGGATAGAGAAGTTGTAGTATATACAATAGAATATTACTCAGCCATAAAGAAGAATGAAATCTTGCCATTTGCAATGGCCCGGATGGAACTAGAGTGTATTATACACTCTATACATAAGTGAAACAAGTCCATCAGAGAAAGACAAATATCATATCATTTCATTTATATGTGGAATTTAAGAAATGAAACAGATGAACATAGGGTGAAGAAAGAGACAAGCAAATCATGAAACAGACTTTGAACTAGAGAGAACAAACTGAAGATTGCTAGAGGGGAGGTGGGAAAAGGGATAGGTTAAATGGACAATGGGTATTAAAGAAGGTATTTATTGTGATAGCACTGGGTGTTACATGTAAGTGATGAATCATTAAATTCTACTCCTGACACTAATATTACACTGTATGTTAACTAACTGGAATTTAAATAAAAACTTGGGGGGGGGAGGGGCGCCTGGGTGGCTTAGTCGGTTAAGCGTCCGACTTTCGCTTGGGTCATGATCTCGCGGTTCGTGGGTTCGAGCCCCGCGTCGGGCTCTGTGCTGACTGCCAGCTCAGAGCCTGGAGCCTGTTTCAGTCTGTGACTCCCTCTCTCTCTGACCCTCCCCTGCTCACGCTGTCTCTCTCTCTCTCCTAGAAATAAATAAAACATTAAAAAAAAAAAAAAAAAAAAACTTGGGGGGGGGAGTCATCTCTAGCCTCAGAACTCCCAAATAGACATCCCCATCTCCAACTTCTGCCGTCAGCACTAGACTTCTATATCCAGCTGTCCACTCTGCATTTTACCCTTGTAACTTGAATAAGCATCTCAAATTCTGCATGTTCCATCCTCAAACTGTTGATCTCCCCCACTAGTCACTCCTTTCTCAGTCTCCTTCTTCCAGGTAAATGGTTTTAAAAAATCTAAGAATCATTCCTAATTCCTTTCTTTCATAACTTAATAGAATCCATTCACAAATTCTGATAGCCTCACCTCCTAAATACATCTTAAATCCAGTCACTTCTCCAAGCTACTGCTACCAGATGCATTTACTGATGTCCCTTGCTTGGATTATCACACCAGCCCTACAGCTGATTTCTTGCTTTGATTACAATATTTTCTCCAGTTAGCAGCCAAGTTATGCCACTTCTTTGCTCAAAATCACCCAACACCATCTACCACACTGGAAGACAATTCTGAGGCCTTTATTATACTTTAAAATATCCTTCAATGGTCTTGTCCTGCTTACCTTTCCTACCTCATTTTTGGTCACTGCCCCATTATTCCATTCCTGTCACATTGTTTTTTTCACCAATAGTTGAAAATGTCAAGCTTATTTCCAACTCTGGGTCTTCTCTCTTCCTGCTTTTTCTGCCTAAAAATATCTTTGTCTTGATAGTTTCATGGCTGCCTCTCACATTTATTCAAGCCCCTCCTCCTAAAATTTTAACTTCTCTGGTCATCTTATCTAAAATACAGTTTTACCTTTTGCCAAACATGTACTGTGTAGTCCTCTAACTTGCTTAATTATTTTTTTTGCAGCACTTAAAATGATCTGATAATATGTTGTATGTTTGTTAGTTTATCACCTCTCTCCTATACTAAATCATAGCTTTATGAGGGCAAAGACTTTGCTGTTTTCATTGCTAAGACCCTGTTACTGGTACCTATTCATGTGGATGTTCAATAAATATTTGTTGAATCAGTATCTCTCTATTGCTGATTGTCAACACCCCTCAACAATCAAGTGTAGTGAAAATGTCAAAAAAAGGTATGTGTGTATGTGCATATATGTATCCATGTGACTTTGTGTGTATGTCTGTGATACCACAGAACTTTGTACTAAAAAGACCTCAAAGTACACCCAACAGTATCGGGCGTGACTTCTACCCATATACTGGTTTCTATATTCCTTACCCCACTTAAAGAAACCAGAAATCCTTGAAGAAATGGCTGACCCCTGATCTAGAGAAGAAGTATAACATAAACTTGGAATATCTTGATATACCAGAAAGCTAGAAGTGCTCCAAGGCTAACATGAATGTTTCAAAAAACACAGGTGCTATGTTGAAGAGAGTTCCATTGGCAAAGTTTGAAGAAATTAGAGCATCAGAAAGAATAAATACTGCTATTTATTGAAACACATGTCAAGATATCAAGGGGGACTGTGAGATAGAGATAATATCCATTTATACAGATCTTTTTTTTGCACCAGGATCTAGTCAAATTTTCGGCATTTTATTTGATTGTTTACTAAAATAAGTAAATAGACTACCAAGCAGAACATGTTCTCTAAATGTGGGCTTGATAAAATAATTCTGGGACTTGTTGGAGAGGATCCATTCTTCACTCATCAGTGAAATATTTCAAAGTTGGAGATATGCAGGGTGGTTGGCATGATGGAGATTAGTAGCTCTTGTGGGAAAACGGTACCAGGTGTGAGTCAGCAAATCTACCAGTTACAGAGAGCCATCATGGGCTCCAGGAAGTTGAAGTTTGCTCTGGGAGCCAGCCAGAAATAGGGTGCTGCTTGAGGGGTTAGGTTTTGGATTTACCACTCACCACTATTACTAGGACCCAAGTCCACCTTCACTCAACCCTGCCAAGTTGATGATGTTGAAAACATGGAGTCTCCAAATAACATTTTATAATGGTATGCCATTAAC
This sequence comes from Hyaena hyaena, assembly GCF_003009895.1. NCBI lineage: Eukaryota > Metazoa > Chordata > Mammalia > Carnivora > Hyaenidae > Hyaena > Hyaena hyaena. Next base: position 109,674 of record NW_024081808.1, on the reverse strand, counting down.
ATATAAGACCAGAACAAATTTGCTTAACACCTTGGGGTAAAATGCATTTCCCCAGCTGTGGTACCCTTCAAAATCTCAAGTTGCAAGGAGAGAAGGGAAAAGCTCATGCAGTGGTTAAGGAACTCTATGCAGCATCAGGCAACCATGAGTCCCCATTGCGTTCCAGCATCATCTGGGTGAATATAAAGTGATGGTAATTTGCTTCTTTTTTCTTCTCAGTAATTCAAACACACTCCTAGAGCCAGACAAATGCATTATGCATCTTTTAAAATGAGCTACTGAAAATAACTCAGTGAGTAACCAAACAAAGAAAGTAAAGATTATTAGGAATTCTCTTTTTTTCTTTCCACACAAGTGCAATTTTTAAAAAGAGAAAAAAATAAAAATTGGCAGCTTTTTTTTCCCACTGGTTAATTAAAAATAGTTATTTTAATGGCATGGGACAATATTTAGAAATAGTTATAAGATGAAGGAACATGACAGAACTGAATGAATACCCACACATCTTTATAACATAATTTAAACCTCACACAAATGCTTTAAAAGGCATTTATTTAATGGTCAAAACTCTAAATTGCCCTGATCTGTACTTACCCATGCATTAAAATCATAATGAAGTAGAATTCTCATAAGATAGGTTGGTTTCAGGGGTGCCTGGGTGGCTCACTCGGTTAAGCATCAGACTTCAGCTCAGGTCATGATCTCATGGTTTGTGGGTTTGAGCCCCATGTCGGGCTCTGGGCTGACAGCTCAGAGCCTGCAGCCTGCTTGGGATTCTGTGTCTCCCCCTCTCTCTCTCCCTCCCTCGCTCACACTCTGTCTCTCAAAATAAATAAATGTTAAAAATTAAAAACAAAAAGATAGGTTGGTTTCATTGAATACTTCGGTAAACAGAATCCTTTTTTTCATTTCTTTCATTTTTATTTTATCTTTTCATTTCCTTCTATAGTGTGGTGATCACTGTAAAAAAAAATTAGTGTACCCGCTGTAAGTATGATCTAGTGACCAGGTGTTGATTCTGTGATAGTTCAGGATCTTGTAATGCCCTTGGGTTACCACTGCTCTTCTTCTCTCTGTGCAGTAATTATCCAAGAGTGTGTGACTATGAAAGGTTTAGGACATAACACCAAATGACTATTGAACTCATGGACATCAGTTCCTCACAGGAACTGTTTTTTTTTTAAAGCATTTATCTGTTTCTGCAGGTGAGCCAGATAATAAAATCATTTTTGCTGGAGCACTACTTTCTATTCTTGTAGGTGTTTACTCGCTGGTCTTGCTCATCTACCCTGCCTTGGGACACTGTAATAACTGCCTGTCACAAATATCTTCCTAACTGCGTGTATTTGTCCTTATTTATCCTTCACACCGTGAGAGACTCGGCCAAATGTATAGGACATCCACCTCATCTGAGTCCCTGGTTTCAAAAACCATTTGCTCTACTTAGAAGACAATTTAATTGTACTGCAGGAAAAAAATCTTATTTAATCCCACTTACTATGTTATATGTCAAATCTTACCAGAAAATTAATAAATTGTTTGTTGAGCTGCTGTTTGCTATGGGTTATTAATAAAGAGTCATTAGTGTTCTCTAGTCATGGTATAGATTTACAAATAAAGCCACAGTGCTGCTGTGCTTTAGGTCCAAAGTCCTTTTGAGAGAAGGCTGCACTGTCTGTTCTTTTCCAAGGATGATAATCAGCAAGGCAAGCAGAGCCCAGAGTGCTCTAAATCTGGAGACAGCCACTCTATGATGATAAGCTTTGGTTTTGCTCTTAGTTTGATGAGGCTGTCAGGATGTCCTGGTGAAATGAGACTTCTATATAGTAACATTATCCTGGGTCTTGCTATCAGTAGTGGGTCTAATCTGGAGACAGTTTCCTCGTACTCTTCAATGATCTCCCTTACACAGTGGTTATTGTGACATGCCAGCACCTAGATTATCTCTCCACATTCAGGATTTTGTGGCTTATTCTTTAGTTCTCATATCCAAACAATCATTGCCAAGGCTCATATCAAGCAGTTTTTCTCATTATGTTTTCATTTAGGAGTTTCACGGTTTCAGATCTGACATTTAAATCTTTAGTCTGTTTTTAGTAAATTTTGTAAGTGGTGGGAGACAGGGGTCCATTTTCATACTTTTGCATGTGAATGTCCAATTTTCCCAGTGCCATTTATTGAAGAGACTTCCTTTTCTCCAGTGAGTATTCTGGGCTCCTTTATCAAATATTAGTTGACCATATATATACACACAGGCTTACTTCTGGGCTCTTGATTTTGTCCCATTGATTTATGTATCTGCTTTTATGCGAATATCACACTGTTTTGATCACCATAGTTTTTTAATATAGTGAGAAATCAGGAAGTGTGATTCATCTCAGCTTGTTCTTTGAGGACTGTTTTAGCTATTTGCGGGTCTTCTCTGGTTTCAAGTGAATTTTGAATAGTTTTTTTTTTCTATTTCTGTAGAAAGTGTCATTGGTGGGGCACCTGGGTGGCTTAGTCGGTTAAGCGTCCGACTTTCGCTTGGGTCATGATCTCGCGGTTCGTGGGTTCGAGCCCCGCGTCGGGCTCTGTGCTGACTGCCAGCTCAGAGCCTGGAGTTTATTTCAGAGTCTGTGTCTCCCTCTCTCTCTGACCCTCCCCTGCTCACACTGTCTCTCTCTCCTAGAAATACATAAAAAAATATTTTTAGAAAGTGTCATTGGTATTTTGATAGGGATTGCATTAAATTTATAAATGATGTTGGGGAGTATGGGCATTTTGACAGTATTAATTCTTCCAATCCATGAATGTATAATACAGTTCCATTTAATTGCATCTTCTTCAATTTCTTTCATCAACATCTTACAGTTTTCAATATAGAGATCTTTCACCTCCTAGGTTAGACTTATTCTTAAATATTTTATTGTTTTCGATGTTATCATAATGAGATAGTTTTCCGTTTTTTTCTTTTTTAGTTAATTTGCTGTTAGTGTATAGAAACACAACTAATTTTTACAGGATAATTTGATAATATTAACTTAGATATAAATTTGATCCTACAACTTAATTAATTGATTAAATATAACAATTTTTTGGTGAATTCCTTTAGCATTTTCCATGCCTTCTACAAATAGAGACAGTTTTATGTCTATTTGGATACCTATTATTTCTTATTTCTCCCCACCTAATTTATCCAGCTAGGAATTTATCCAGCTACTATGTTGAATAAGAGTGGTTAGAGCAGACATTCTTGTCTTATTCCTTATTTTAAAGGAAAAGTTTGCAGTCTTTCAACATTAAGTATTATGTTAGGTGTTGGCTTGACATACATAATCTTTATTATATTAAGATACATTCTTTGTAAACCCAGAATTGTTGAGAGTTTTTATCATAAATGGATGTTGAATTGCGTCAAATGCTTTTTTCTACATCTATTGACTAATCATATAATTTTTATCTTTCATTCTATTAATATGACATATCACATTTATTATTTTGCATGTATTGAACCATCTTTGCATCACAGAGATGAATCCTAATCAAATATGGTATATGGTCTTTGCAACGTACTGTTGAATTTAGCTTGCTGGTATTTTGTTGATAATTTTGCACCTCTATTCATCTGGGATATTGATCTGTAATTTTCTTGTGCCCTTATTAGGTTTTGGTATCAGTGTAATTCAGTCCTCATAAAATGAATTTGAGAGTGTTTTCTTCTCTTCTTCTTCTTCTCCCTCCCTCTCCACCCCCTCCTCCTCTGTCCCCTCCCACTCCTTCCTCTTCCCCTTGCCTATCTCCTCCTCCTCCTCTTCCTCCTCCTCTTTCTTCTTCTTCTTCCTCTTCTTCTGCTGCTCCTCCTTTTCCTTCTTCTTCTCCTCCTCTTTCTCTTCCTCCTCTTTCAGGAAGAGTTTGAGAAGGATTGGCATTCATCATTTTTTTAAAGTTTGGTAGAAACCATTGGGCCCTGAGATTTTCTGTGTTGGAAAGTTCTTGATTACTGATTTAATCCACTCTTATTATTGTTTTACTCAAATTTTCTATATTTTTATGATTCAGTCTTGGTAGGTTATATTTTTCTAGGAATTTATCTATTTTTTTGAGATTGTCCAATTTGTTAGAGTACAATTGTTTATATTAGTCCCTTATGATCCTTCCTGTGGTATTAGTTTTGATATCACCTCTGTCATTTATAATTTTATTTTGGGAGGTTTTCGTTTTTTTCTTTCAGTTATTGTAGCTCAAGGTTAGTTTATTTTGGTTATCTTTTCAAAGAACCAATAAATTTTGTCTATCATTTCTATTTTTTCTTGCTCTGTTTTATTTCAAATATATATTTCTGCTTTAGTCTTTATTTTTCTATTCCTTCTGCTAACTTTGGGCTTGCTTTATTCTTATCTTTCTTAGTTTCTTGAGGTGTAAGGAGAGTTTATTTATTTGAGATCCTTTTTGTTTCTTAATGTGTTCATCATTATAAATATCTCCCTTTAGAACTGCTTTTGCTGCTTTTCATAAGTTTTAGTATGTTGTGTTTTCATTTTGTTTGTGTCAAGATGTGTTTTTATTTCCCTTTTGATTTTTCATTGATCCATTGTTTCCTCAGTAATGCATTGTTTAAATTCCATATATTGTGAATTTTCTTGTTTTCCTGTTATTATTGATTTCTAGTTTCATACCATTGTGGTCATAAAAGATATCTAATTCTAATTCAGTCTTCTTGGATTTGCTAAGACTAGTTTTGTGGCCTATCATGTGATTTATCCTGAAGAATGTGTGCTTTAGAAGAATGTGCATATTGCTTTTATAGGATGGATTATTCTTTATATGTCCATTAGGTCCATTTGGTCTATAGCTTTGTTAAAATCCACTGTTTCCTTATTGATCCTTTTTGGATGATCCATCCATTGTTGATAGTAGGGTATTAACATTCCCAGTTACTATTGTACTGATGTTTATTTCTTCTTTTAATTCTGTTGGTATCTGCTTTATATATTTAAGTGCTCCAATATGTTGGGTGCATAAATATTCACATCTGTTGTATCTTCTTCTTTTTTAATTGTTGTATCTTCTTGATGGATTGACCCCTTTATCATAATATTATGACCTTATTTGATTTTTTTAAACCATTTTTTAGCTTAAAGTCTATCTTCTCTGGAAAAAATATATGGATGTACTTCTTCCATTTGCTTAAAATATCTTTTCTATCCCTTCACCCTTAGTATATGTGTGCCATTAAAACTACATCAATTCTCTTATAGGCAGAATATCATTGGGTCTTTATTTTCATCCATTCAGCCATTCTATGTGTTGTAATTTGAGGTATTAATCCATTTATGCTTTAGGTAAATATTGATAAAGACTTACTATTTCCCTTTTGTTAATTGTATTCAGATTGATTTCCAGATCCTCTATTCCTTACTTCTTATCTTGCTCTTCTCTTTTGTGATGTGATGACTTTTTGTAGTGGAATGCTTTTTCATTTGTGCTTACATAAAAAATCTTGCTTTTATAACATCCTACTTTAAGCTGATAACAGCCTAACTGTGAGAGCATGTATAAATTTTATACCCCTAACTCTTATCCCCTCAAATTTTAGATTATTGGTGTTACATTTTAAAAAAATGATGTTATGTATTTTAATTTACACATTTTTATACTGTGTTTCCAATAACAAATTGTTATATTTATGGTTATTTTTGATATTTTTGTATTTTAACTTTTAAACTAAAGTTGTAAATGAATTATACACCATCATTATAATATTAGAGAATTTGTCTTAGACTGTATATTTATTATTACTAGCAAATTTTACACTACATTTGTATGTTTTTATTGTATTAACTAGCATCCTTTTATTTACACTTGAAGAATTCCCTTTGAAATTTCTTGTATGGCAAGTCTAGTGGTTTTATAACTCCCTCAGCTCTCTTTCATTTGTTGTTTGTTCAGTTCTCCTTCATTTATAAAGGACAGCTTTTGTTAGATATAGCATTCTTGGTTGAGTTTTTCTTTTACTATTTTGAGTATATCATCTCACTGTCTCTTGACCTACAAAGTTTCTAATGAGAAATCTGCTTGTAGTCTTATGGGTCTTCCCTTATATGTAATGTGTTGTTTTTCTTTTGTTTCTTGATTCTGTGGCCAGGCTGAGACACTGGGCTATACAGCTGTCTGGTGCCAGGTTTTCTGCTTGGGCAGAGCTGGGGGCTCTAAGAAACAGCAGATGGGGCTACAAATCAGCTTTCCTGCCCCAGGCAGTGCAGCACAATAGGCTCTAAGCCAGAAAAGTCATTATTAGGGGTCCCAAATCAGAGAGAAGTCCATACCAAGGCCCCTGGCCAGATGGAATCACTGGATTGGTTCTGCAGTTAGGCAAAACAATAGGCTGGGATTTTTACTTAGGTGTTATTGCAAGGAAGAATTTGATCTGCCAAGATCCTAGTGATGGTTCAAGTAAGGTCTGCTCTCTGTCTGTATTTTGATCTGAACTTCAGTAGTTAAGGCCTATAGATTTTCCAGCAATCCTTGTAGGGTGAGACCTGAAAGGGTCTCTTGAGAAACAAACCACAATGCTGGGCGAGTTGGATAGTCACATTGGGCTCTCTTTTTCTTACTAGAGAAACCTTACAAGGGCCTTTTTGATGTGGTACTGTGCCAATCTGGGGGATGAACAATGAGAGCATAATGCAGCTGCTTCTCTTATCCTTCTAATGTGGTCCTCCTCAGTGTCTGTGATTCATGGCAGTGCTTCATCCTCATCTCCTTATTCTGAAATTTTCACAGTGTTCTTTTATTTACGGATAGTTTCTAGTCCGTTTTGTGAAGGGGACTGAAGTCAGGACTAATGTATGTTGCCACCTTGATGATATTATTCTTGACAATAATTTCTGATGAAAATGCTTAGTTGAAATTGAATTTTGCTAACATTTATTTAGCTCCCAGTCTGAAAAATAGCCAGGCATGGAAGAGAGGGCATGGCGTTTGGAGTTAGACAATAACTTGAGTGATCTCATACTGGGAATGGTAAGGATTGAGTGAAATAACTTACCAATGTCAGCTTGTCAGAAAGGAAGCACCAGAAGGAAAGGACTTTAAGTTACCTCAGTATCTTGACACCTAGAACAGTTCTCGGCATAGAGTAGGAACTCAGTAAATGCTTCTTCTGCCATTGCTATGTGCCATCTACTTTGTTACATGTAGTAGATTCAATGGCATGTTAGAAACAGCCTCCACCTGAATACCAAGCAATGGCATGCCTGTCAATCTTCTGAGGCTTTTGGGAGGTTCTGGAATGCTTGCCACAAACACTGTTCTTTTCTGCTCGGGCTTGCTGCTTATTCTTGGGTGCCATCCTCTGTAGAATGACTTCATTTCTCTGGGAAGCATCACTTTAAGTAAGGAGTGGGTGCCTGGCCCACCTAGAACATGCTCAGTGGCCTAAAAATTGTTCAGGTTCATTAGTTCTGCCCAACAGGTTTCTTTATGGTATGGAAGGGGTCAGAAAATGTTTAAATAGAGGGCCAAACAGTAAATATTTTAGGTCAAACTTGAGTATATTATACAGGTATTTATGTAACAAGAAAGGAAACTCTTACTCTGCTCTGCATAGCAGATAGATGGGTGGGCCATCTGGGGAATGAGCAGCATTGGTCCAAGTGCCTGGCAGTCTGGAGAAGAGTAAGGATAAGAGGGAGGTGGTGGCAGGGGTCAGTCTCATTTTCTACCACTGTGACACCCAAATCTGGTAGGACTCCACCAAATGTCCAGCCATCTCACCATGGGCAATGTGACTGGAGACAAGTGACTCCCTAAATCACTGCCTCCAGCTGGAAACACCACCTCTTGGTGTTTGGCATTTGTCAACAGTGGAGTCCCAGTGTGTAGGCAGAAATGGGTGCAGGAAGTTGGAGCTGGGTGCATAGGGAGAGTGCTAGCTAGAGAATGCCTGTGGTAGTATAAAAACAGATGTGGCTGGATTTGGCCTGCACACTGTATTTTGTCAACCTCTGCATCAGATGGTTGCTGGCAGAATCATCAGATCCTATTTCTTGGGGGAATATGAACTTGAGGCATAAGAAGGGGAGTTCATTATTTGGTGTCCTTATAACAGAAAGTCACCAGGATAGAGAAACACTGCTTTAAGGACAGTAACTCCTGCTGCTGAGAGTATATCAAGATAACTTGCTCTCCAGTGACCTTCCCTTCCTGCACAGTATTCCAGTCTTGTGGTGGGTTGGGGTGGGATGGGGTTGCCTGGCTGGGAAATAGCTGAGCTTATGTTCCTGGATCTGTTGGTTCTTTTTGCATCTTTGCAACAGCTCAAATCACTTCTGTCTTCTTTCCAGCCTAAAAGACACTAACCAAAATAAAGCATTTGCCCTTCCACGGAACGACAAATATCAGGTTCTCTTTCTGTTCTCTTACTTCTTAGCTATGAAGAGTGATATTTTTTTTTATAAAAATATAGTTTGTTGTAAAATTGGTTTTACAACAACCAGTGCTCATCCTAAGGAGTGATACCTTTATCAGAACTCTTGAAACAACGTATCTCCCTCATGGCACTTGTACTTTCTCCCCTACCTGAAGGTTAGATGTATTTACCTTTCCTGATCGAAATGATTCATCTCTGTTTTATTTGACAGAATAAACCATACCAAAGCAGGCATTTATTTTTTATTTTATTATTATTAATTTTTTATTATTTTAATTTTTAGTTAGAAGTTTCCATAAAAACAGTAGCTAGGGAATTTTCTTTATCACAGGTTATTAGATATAACATGTAACACAGCAAATTTCTGCCTTAATGTAGTAACACAAATGCCCCTGAAGTTCCCTAACACCATATAGAGTTTCTATGACTTACCAAGTAGAAAGAGGATTCAGTACAGCTCTCTCTTCATATTCTTTTGGGAACAAGTGATCTGGACGTGTCCTCATCATGCATAAATACAGTCCAATCTGACAATTTAACATGAGTGATCAGGCCTTGGAGAGATAAATCACTTAACTAGAGGCATAGAAAATTGATGAATAGAATATTATATTAAAATTTCATAATTAGCAAAGTAACTGCCAATTGGACAAAAGTTCTCTTGCTCTCACATTCTTCAATCCCTCCAAGGTGCACCACAAGAGCGCCAAAACACTGGGGTGCTGGGTAGGGGCCCTGAACAATGCTGACCACACACTGAGAAGTTACCACCACTTGCCTTTGCAATTTCTAGGCTTCGGTCAAAGTACTCCACCGGTATTTCCAAAATTGTCTCAGAAAAGTTCAATGAGTTGTGTCACAATCTCTCATATATTTGTTACATTTATGGGAGGAAACTCCTGCCCTGACTTACATAGCATGCTTGGGGTGGAGGGTGGGCCATTTGGGGGAATGAGCAACATGGGCCCCAGTGCCTGGCAGTCTTGGGAGGAACAGGGCTAAGAGGGAGGTGAGGTGGTGGCAGTGGTCAGTTCCATTTTCTACCACTGTGACACCCAGATCTGGCAGGACTGTGGGAGTTCAAATTTTGTTTCTGGGGCCTCCCAGAACCTTTGATGAAAACCATCACCCCACACGAGCTGCTGTCATCCTGCGTTGCATTGGTGCACAATTACTGAGCATCCTGGTGCCTCACAGTCATCTATGGACACCAACACGGGTCTCAGCTCTTTCTGTGACAGAATATAATCTGTCATTGGTAAAGGATCCATAAAATAAATCACTTTCATGTTAAAATTTTAATAATTTACTTTATCAGTTTAAGCTGAAGTGAAATATTGAAATGACAATGCTTCATTTTTAATATTGGCAATTTATAATGGATAACATAGTTGTTCATGTGGTTAGTTTATGAGTGAAAACAATGCAGCTGATCATAATATTTATTTTCTTTCCAAGTCTTGTTCCAGGTCGCTTGCTCTAATTCTGGAAACACTCAGGAAATAGAGTCAGCATTTAGATTTGGTTAATGCTTTGCATGTAATACGACTAGATACCTTTTAATGAGCGTTTACCTGTGATTTAACGGTTTCCATACCTTATTTCATATTATCCTTTTAACACTCCTGTGAGCTGGGAACCATGAATGTAAGCTCCATCGAGCAAGGACTTTTATTGTTTTTTTTCTTTTCCAACATAAAAGGCCAAGCTGACTGCTTACCTCATGTGGGATATCCCATACACTTTTGCTGAGTAAATGAACTATCCCAAAGAAAGCAAGGCTTAGACAGTTTAAATCATCAACTAGTAAGTGCTAGAGCTAAGTCCAAATGCAAATGCAAGTCCTTAACTACCAAGCAATGCTTTCTTCCTGATAACTGGAAAAGTAGAACAGGGACCTCATGTTTCACTTCTGTAGTGCCCTTATTTCCTGGGCCGTTTGTGTTGTCATGTCTTTTGGTCACATGTTGATTAGGTCAGCTGTGTCACCTGAGGTGAGGAAGCTGGGTGGGGAGTGGGAGGAGGTAAGCAAAGTCAACAGCCAGGGTAGTGCATGCATGACAGAGCAAGTGGGGAAAGGTGACTGCAGCCTCACAGGAAGATAAGGGTCTTACATAATAATACAGATGACAGCATATAATAAACAATAAAATTCTCACTTGCTTTCTCTGCTCCCTTAAATCTTAGTGTTCCCTAGTTTTTTGATTTTCAAACCAACAACTCTCCCTGTGTGACTACACTCACTGCCCTGGCTTCCAGTTCTTCCTACATGCTAACAACTCCTAAATCCGTGTCCCCAGGTCTCTCCCTGGAATCATAGACTTATATTTCTAAATATGTAGGAGGAGACAAGAAATATTTATTTGAATGATCTGTAGTCATGACAACTCATCCTGTCTCCTGTTGAATTTATTATATCAGGTGTCTTTACATCCCATCCTCCAAGCTTCTCTCCATCCTATACTCACTAATTTCACTTGGGTCAACCGTATCTCTCCATGTTTCTAAGATAAAAGCTCACAGTCATCCCTTATCAATCCTCCACTCATCCAAATAGTTGCCAAGTCCTGATTATATCACCTTCTAATATTACCCCCACCTCTGCATCTCCAAGGCCACTGACTAATTCAGGTTGCCTGTATCTCCTGCAGATTCACTGTATGCTCCTAAGGGTGCATCTGCCACTAACACCCAATGTTCCTGCCCAACCTCCATGTACCATCCGCCTAAAGCAATCTGACCATGTTGTGACACTTGGAAGGATCTCTCTAGACTCTACATTTCCTGAATGACAGATTCCAAGTTACTAGTCTCACCTTTGGGAATCCTCAAAAAGCCCCCAGTACATTCCACTACTCTTAAATCCTATATCCAACTCCATGGCCCCTGATCTGGGATTGCTCTGGACTATGGGTGTCAAATGCTCTGGCATCTTTCATACCTTCACCATTCTTTCCACAAGATTCCACTCAAATGTCACCTTCTCAGTGAAGCCTTTTTTTTTTTTTCCAACTTCTCTAAGTAGACATATGCATTCTTCTCACTGTTTCCTAAAAGTCCTTTTAATACATTTTTAAGTTATTAATGTTATTAGGACCATGTATGAGTCAGCCATTGTTTTTGCCTTTTTAAAAAATTTCTCTTGGTTATGCTTTTTGGCATGCTTTAAATATTTTGTATTGAATGTTGGACATTGTATAAGTTTATAAGTTGCAGAGGCTCTGATGCTATTATTTTATTCCAGAGGGGATCCTTCCTTTCATCTGGAAGGCAGACAGATTAGGGATAAGTGATCTTATTCCAGGCAAGAACTAATCTGACTAGAACTGGGTTATAGTTTTGTGAGTCCACATGTACCTCTAATTCATCCATGTATTGTCCAGAGGTTCTATCTGGGATCCTAAGGTGTCTGCTAGGACTTCTTTTCTTTAATGAGATCTCTCTAAGTCCATTAAGACAACAAAAAACTTCATTCTGCCGATCAGCAGCTCTTGCCTATTTTTTGAATTCTCTTCACCTTTGCAATTCCAGATTTTAGCCCATGTCTCAAGGGGAATGAACTGAGAGCAGGTAAACTTCCCATGACCTCTTTTATCACTTGGATTTGGATCCCCAAGTTTTCTTGTGAGTCTCAAATTTGTAAATGTCATATTTGTGTCTCTCCTGTTTCATGAGTTTACCAGAAGTTCCACTGGTTTCTTTTCCTCCTGACAGTGGCCCTCAGCTGCATGCTCAGCCTCCCACAGCCCCTAAGAATTGGAAATGCCCCCAGAGAAGAAAAGAGCAGCTGAAGAACTTAGGCTTACCTTCCTGAGATTCCTTCTTACAGGACCTGGCAACTTAGTCCTTCTCATCTCAGCTAGTCATCCATACTTTCAATTAACTTTTTTCTTCTTTGTGTTTTTGTATTTTATCCAGTTTTTCTTAGTTCTTTTTGGGTGGGAGTGCTGGTTTCCTGCAACTGCTTCATCATGGCCAGAAATGGAATTTGAAATCAGTTGTCTTAAAACTATAATATTTCAAATAAGAATGTACTATATTTTGTAAGTTACTTTGGAAAGAATCTACTACCTGGTTTTATAGACTGAAGTTCCCTCTTCATAAATCTGTAATGGGAAACTGCTAAGAAATGAGATGAATGGTCACAAGTATGTGGCTCTTTATGCTGTATTATATTTTATATTAATCTGGAAGTCTTTTGTGATTTCACAGAATGTTAAATTTCCCAGAAGGCACAGAAACAAGCCAAGCAAATAAGCCTACTGAAGCTCAGTTTGTATACTTAAATCCATTGTATCACAAGGCCATAAGCATACTCATGTCTAGCAAAATTTTATGGCAAGCACATATACTTTTATATTAGCGTTGGAAATAAAATTCAAACAGTATAAAATTACAGTATGGACATTATTATTGGGAATTCAACTTTAAAATTAATCAATCAAATGAGACAAGAGTCTAGTTATTCAGTTTTAAAGCAGTGCTCATTATACTACTCTAAAGGAAACAATATCTGCTTTTCTGGGATAAAATTCAGATTACATGGATATCTGACCTCATTATTTGGCTCTAAGTGAGTAGAATTCTCCCTAGGTCCATTTCTTATTTGTAAACTGGGCCAATACTATTTATATTACTCTCATCATGTGGCTGGATGTTTAGAGAAAAAAATTAGGTCATATATAAAAGTGCTATAAAAAGTTAAATGTATCTATAATTATGTGTTAATATTAGTTTTTTAAGCTTTTGAGGGATTGGTAATACCTGAGTAGGAAATTCAGACAAATTCACACCTGGGCATCCGACTCTGGAAATGGCTTTTCAGAAAAAAGCAAACTGAGGTACAAAGCAAAATGAGTTTCCCAAGTTTAGTCTTAACATAGTCTTAACATGTACCTGTTCTGATTTCAGAATAGCCAGGATCATTTCTGCTTCCAGTCATGGTTCTCTTCCCTCTCTTCTTGCTCCCAACCTCCCCAAACGCACGCATGCAGTAACATGTGTACACACATGAATAGACACACACACACAGACACACACACACACACGCATGCACTCAGACTCACCACTTGCCCTACTATAAGACCAAGGTCAATCTGAAACGTGTGGAGATCAGGGAGGAGCAAAAGCACCTGGATAGCATTACCTTAGCCCCGATTGGAGGTCATGAAGAAAAAAATACCAGCCACTCTAATGGATGATTCCTCTGGGCCAGGTTCTCTGTTGAGTTCTGTTTACAGACATCACTTAATCTTCATAGTAACCCATGATCTTCCTTCTATACTACTGATATAAATTTCTGCCAGGTGAGTCCCCAAGGCTATGGTACTGTTATGGCAGCCATTGCAAACTAAAATGCCATAGTGCCTTGCAGAAAATGTGGCTCGATTCTGAGCAAAAGAAAGAGATACTTGCCATTGTCTTTTTAACTCTTTTCTGGTACTACATATAAATATTGGAAAACTCCTTCTTCATTTTAATGTAAATTTTGAGTAGATACTTCTATTTAAGTTTTATAACCAGAAGAGACTAATTTTTAAAATTTTTATGCATGCTTTGTAAACTAGCTTGGGTTTTATTGGTAATCCCTTTTTTGTTTCTTTTAATATTTTTTAATGTTTCTGTTTTAGTTATTTCTGACAGAGAGAGAGAGAGAGAGAGCAGGGGAGGGTAGGAGAGAGAGGGAGACAGAATCTGAAACAGGCTCCAAGCTCTGAGCTATCTGTCAGCACAGAGCCCCATGCAGGCCTCAAACCCACGAACTGTGAGATCATGACGTGAGCCAAAGTCGGACCCTTAACCAACTGAGCCACCCAGGTGCCCCATATTTTGATTTGGTCCTCTAACTTTGAAATCAATGGAGAAAGTTAACAGGGGAATCTTCTTGGTCCTTCTCTAATTGTTACTATGAAAAGTGGTCTGGGATTTAAGATTTGTTTTATTTCAATCTACTTACTGTTCTTTTAGTTTTCCCCAATAAAAATTCAACACAACAGGGGCGCCTGGGTGGCTTAGTCGGTCAACGTCCGACTTTCGCTTGGGTCATGATCTCGCAGTTCGTGGGTTCGAGCCCCGCGTCGGGCTCTTTGCTGACTGCCAGCTTGGAGCCTGGAGCCTGTTTCAGTCTGTGACTCCCTCTCTCTCTGACCCTCCCCTGCTCATGCTGTCTCTCTCTCTCTCTCTCTCCTAGAAATAAAGAAAACATTAAAAAAAAAATTCAACACAACAACATCGTGACGCAAAATGATAATATTGAGTAGCCATTCATCATGTCAAGAACTTAAAATATATGACTTCATTTTTAAATAAAGCACATTTTCAAGATAGTTTTCAACAGAAAATAGCACAGAAAGTTTCCATACAGCCCTCTCCCACTCTCCCTTGTTAGTAAATTTTACATTGTGTTGAACATTTGCTACAACAAATAAATTGATAGTCACATATTATTATTAGCTAAAGTTCATATTTTTTTTTAATATTGTTAGTTTTCCCCCAATGTGATTTTTCTCTCCCAGGATCCTAGCCAGAACTGTATTTATTCATCATATCTCCTTAAGCTCCTCAAGGTTGTGACAGTTGCTCAGACTCTCCTGGTTGATGACTTGATGGGAGTGTTTTTAGGACTGTTTGTCAAGTATCTTGCAGAATATACTTCCATTGGAATTTGATCTTTTTCTCATAATTAGTCTGGGGTTATGAGTCTTTGGGAGGAGTACCGTAAGAGTAGAGTGCCATTTTCATTACATCATGTCAAGAGTACTTACTATCAACATGATTAATTACAGTTGATGTTGACCTTGAACATCTGGCTTAGGTGCTTTTGTCAGATTTTTCCACTGTAGAGTTATTGCCATCCCCCACCTTCCATACTGCTCTCTTTGGCAGAAAGTCACTATGTGCAGCAGTCTATACTTAAGGTGTATTATCTTTTATTATTATTATTATTATTATTATTATTATTATTATTTTAGAGAAAGGGTGCAAGCAAGGGAGAGGGACAGAGAGAGAGAGAGAGAGAGAGAGAGAGAAGAGAGAATCTTAAGCAGTCTCCATGTTCACAGAGCCCAATACAGGGCTCAATCCCATGACCGTGGGATCATGACCTGAGACAAAATCAAGATTCAGATGCTCAACTGACTAAGCCACTCAGGTACCCCAGGTGTATTATCTTTATGTTTTTGGCTTTGTGCTTGTCTTTTCTTTCTGCCACCACAAGATGCTCCATGTTCTTCTTGAGTATTTTCTGCTCCAGCCCTAAAATCTACCATTGCTCCAAATGAGCCCTGGTTTCTTTTATTGGAAAATAGTACTAGAAACTAAAATTTGGACTCTATCTATGCTGCTACTACTGGGGACTCCTTGCTTCTAAGCCGTCTCAACTGTCAGAGCAAGGGAATAAACTTGTGTAAACTAATCCCTGTATGTACACATACCTCTAACTATTTCTGTAGGTAACCATCTGTATCTATATTGAGCTAAATATGAGTTAATAAGTTGTCCCAGCTCCAATCCATTACCACATGGATCATCCTAACCTCCTCTCTTTGCTATTCATAAATAACATCAGCCATCCACTTATTTAACTGTACAATTCCAGACTCCACACATACCGGTATCAGAATTATTAACCTGTATTTGTGGGGAAAACTTTATCATCTGGAAGACAGTGCTTATGCACAGTTCCTTTGGCCTTTGGTCTTATGGATTCTGCTCCTGTCTCCAAAGTTACTCAGGTCAACACCTCTCCTCCATCCCCTTCGGCAAGGTTGTCACACATTAGAAACTCAGTTAGACGGTTTTATCACATTCTGCATTCCATCCTGGCACCCTATAATTTCATTTCCATCTTCACAGTAAATCTCTGAAGTAGGAATTTTAATTATCCTCATTTTGCAGATGAGGAAATTGGAGCACAGAAACCTGTTCAAGGTTTCATAGCTAGTAATTAGCCTGGAGGTTAAATTTCAGGTCAGATTTGTCTTTCTAATTTGAAGATTAATATTCTCCTAAAAAAAGGTAAGCGCGTTACTTCTTCTGAAAAGCAAACCTGAATATGTATTTGTTCATGAAGGGAAGGCTGGAGGTAAAGATATAGTGCTGCAGGTGGAGGGCCACACCCAAAGCCCACCTGGCCCATTTGTGTCATGTCTTAGAGCTCAGCCCTACATACATGATTGAACACTGGAAGAATTCATCTCAGACAAGTGTATGGCTTTCCAATATTTCTATATTAAGTGAGGATCTGAGATAATGTCTTTCTCTGATATGTTAGAGTTCTTTAGAGAAATAGAATTAATAGGACATACATATACATGAGATTTGTTTATTATTTATAACAAATTGACTCATGTACTGATGGTATCTAGGAAGTCCAAAATCTGTGTGGACTGGCAGGCTGCAGACCCAGGAGAGCTGATGGTGCAGATGAAGCCCCAAGGAAGTATGCTGGAGAATTCCATCATGCTCAGGGAAGCAGGTTTTTGTTCTATTCAGGTCTCCAACTGACTGAATGAGACCCACTCACATTATGGAAGGCAATCTGCCTTACCCAAAGTTCATCCATTTAAATGTTAATCTAATCCATAAACACTCTCCAAGTTGACACATAAAATTAACTATCATACTTGAGATGGCTGCACAAAGTTTGTTCTCTCTCTTAAGACTGGGGAAAATTTAGGAAAAAGAAAGCTCTTTATGAACTATGAACATATAGATTTCATCTTAGTAGCATTAGTATACCTTTAACCACAGATTCTTTGGAGGACCTTGCATAGCTTTGGGCCAGTGTTTGCTGGAACTAGATGCTTATGTGAAGGAAGACAGCACTTTTCAAAGAAATGAGCAACTTTCTTGTCATGCCTAAGCAGCTGTGGCTTCTATTCTTAGCAGACAAGGGGATAATTTACTAAACAAAATATACTGAGGCATGAAAGCATCCACGCTTGACAAGGTGAAGCGTTATTGCAATGACAACTTTATTGCTTTTTATCCCTCACCCTGAAATGAGTTTCCTAGGGATGGGGGGGGGTGCCTTCCGTTCACCAACTGCCACGCACTCACTCTATCACTCCAGTGATCATTAAGAGCTACTATAAGACCATGGATGACATAATTTGAATATAACTTACTCATTTTGGGGACTGGTGAAAATATCATTCAGATTCCCCAAAGATTTGGGGTGAGGCTGACAACCTGGTTTGCTCAGAGGCACTCAGAGGCCTCAGTGGATTAAGATAATGGTTTCTGATTGATGTTATCAAAGACAGCTATGACCAAATACCTTTCCTGACTCCTGGATGGAGCCAGAAACAAACTGTGCTGAAAGTGTAAGTGTTGCAATTCAGAATCTCCAGGGCCCTTTTCTACCTCTGGGAGAGTAGCATGGCTTGGAAGTGACAATGGACTTTATTTATTCTTATTTTTATTCTATATTAATAAAACATCCAAACATGCACAAATGTAGAGGATAATTTAATGAATATACCCATCACCCACTTCAACAATTCATTTTGCCAACCCTGTTTCATTTATAACCCTTTCACACACCCCACCTTCCCTACCTTCTCCCTGAAGTGTTTGGAACCAGATCTCAGACATAATATCACTTTATTTATAAATACTGCAGTCTGTTTCTTTAACAGACGATATTTTAAAACATAACCATAATGACATTTTCACACTCAACAAAACTTAAAATAATTCCTTAGTATTATTATATATCTAGTCTCTGTACAAATTTCCAGTTTGCTCA
This sequence comes from Hyaena hyaena, assembly GCF_003009895.1. Lineage (NCBI taxonomy): Eukaryota > Metazoa > Chordata > Mammalia > Carnivora > Hyaenidae > Hyaena > Hyaena hyaena. The sequence goes on along the minus strand of NW_024081808.1, from coordinate 91,510 downwards.
AAAATGGCTTTTAAGAGTTGACCTGCTCAAATTAAGGCCCCAAAGCTTTCTACATGGAGTTGGTTAGCATGTTTCCTGGGTCTTTTTTTCTTTTCCATCTTTCTTTTTAAAATAATATTTATTGTATTTAAATTATTTATTTGTTTTTGAAAGAGCGAAAGAAAGAACACGTGCATGAATGACAGAAGGTTAGAGAGAGATGGGGACAGAGAATCCTAAGTAGATCTGTACTGGTAGCAGAGAGCCTGATACACGGCTCAAACTCACAAACTGTGAGATCATGATCTGAACCAAAGTTAGACGCTTAGCTGACTGAGCCACCCAGCCACCCCCTCCTTTTCCATCTTTCTATTCCCCAGGCCACATATTCACTGATGGGAAGCAGGTGGTTTAAACAAAGTAGAATTGACTGCACACTGCATCGATGAGGGTATTTTCAACATGTTGTGACTTGTGCTTGTGATTAGATCTAGAGGCTTCATTAGAATAAAACACTTTCTGGGGCCCCTGGGTATCTCAGTCAGTTAACCATCTGGCTTCAGCTCAGATCATGATCTCATGGTTGTTCATGAGTTTGAGCCCCACGTGGGTCTCTATGCTGGCAGTGCGGAGGCAGTGCGGAGCCTTCTTTGGATCCTTGGTCTCCCCCACTTGCACTCTCGCCCTTTTTCTCTCTCAAAAATAAATGAGCTTTAAAAAATAGGATAAAATATTTCCTTTTCTCAGTAAGAATACATCTCAGGTGCCATGGTGTGACTCCTATTGCATCACAACGGGGGCATGTGATACCCCACTGTCCTACTTTCACAGATGTGGGTTTGAGCAGTGGGCTCAAGCATTGCTGACCTAATGGAGCAGCCTATTGTTGTCCTTGACCTTCTCGTTGAGTGGCAGTCATATCCACCTGTGACAGTTTCCTAGCTCCATTGCCTCATTAGGAACTGTCAAGTAGTGCTTTTCTAAAGGCCGTCACTCATTCTTTTTTTTAATAATTGGAGTTCTTCTTTGAAGAATTTTCCACTTTCAACTGCATGGATACTTGAAGTATGTTTGTATGAAAAATATAGGATTCTTGATTCTGATCCTTTCCCTTTATGTACTAGTTTTCAAAATAATGAACTAATATAATACCTTAACAATTTCTAAGAATGTTCAATAGCAATCTTTCTGTTTCTAGATCATTACAAAGCATGAGTTTATATGGATTTGATGTTTTAATCAATTGCAAATCCCCTACCCCCGCCCCACTGCTCAGAACATCTTCCCTTGATCGTTGGGAACTCCTTCAGGCTGAGTCCCTGATGTAACCCCCATGGCTGTTGCTAGCCCTTTGCTTTCTGGCCATACAAAATGTGCTGGACTTATCTTGAATATTTCTTCCTTACATTTGGAGTGAAGTTCCTTTTAGTGGGAAAATGTATTCAGTGGCCACATTTGTGTGCAAGATTTGTTAAATGCAACTAGTTTATCATTAAATCTACTTGGCCTTTACAGTGGATAGAGCTAGAAAATATGTTATTGTTTCATCAAAACAAGAAAAAAAAGTCCACAGAAATATTTCTAAGTCAAACATAATATGATTGAGTTTTTATGTTATTGATTTGTATTTATACCTCTTTTCTACTAAAAATCTTGCATCCTTAATTATAATATAATTGCTTATTCAATAATGTTTAATTATTTGCACAATTAAATATTTGCTCATATATGTATGAACTTCAAAATAACATCAATACTATTAATAACCATAATTAACAAATGTGTTTGAAATTTCTCCATGTGTGTTTCATCCTTAGAACATAGTATAGTAAAATCACTGTATTTTAGAGTCACTGAAATATGGCTTATGGTTAGGTTACTAATCAGATATAGAATAAAGTTCATTTGGTTCATTAATTTTTAAATTTTAACTTTATTTAGATTTTGGGCTGTGGTGGGGGTGGGGGAAGATGAGTACATCCACCCCCCCACCCCACCAATGACAGTGACAATCCTTTTGTCACCAGGTGCCTCTGTCCCTGGGGAGAGTCTCCTGGACATAGACACTTTTCCAGGGTTACCACTAGGAATACCACTATGCTTTCCATCCTCACCCCTTCACAGATACCCTGGGATACATGAAGCAAGATCTGGGAGAGGCTCCTTTGTACAGTTCACTACTTTCTCACACTGCTTACACACACCCCATCTGCAAACCTACTACAAGTTGTACTTGAAACAGAGTACGAAGGCTGATCTTAAGTTAACTTCCAAATTCAGATCAGCTGGAAATCCCAAGGTTTTACATAGCATTGTAAATTTAGCATGCTGCCTGCCTCAGAGTCCGCCAACACACCATTATTTTCCCAAATGTTCCTATTTTTCCAGCACCTGAACAGCTCAAACTGAGGTTGATTTCACAGTTTCTATTCCAACCTGGACACGCCCTGTAGACTGGCTCATAACCTAAAGTGCCTCAGTATTCCCCTAGTTTGACCCTTTCTACCCCTTTGCCAAGACCAAGTTCATAATGTGGTCACCATTGCCCTTTGGTCTCCTTCTCTTCTCCCTGGTGATAAGTGGAGATGTGCGGGCCTAGAGCTGGAGGGAGTATGAAAGAATAAGTGTTCACCTTCTTCCTTCCTTCCCTTTTCCCCCCTCAACTTCCTGTATAAAAAGCTGAGTTTGGGGACACCTTAGTGTCTCAATTAGGTAAGTGTCTTACTTTTGATTTCTGCTCAGGTCATCATCTCACAGTTCATGCGATCAAGCCTCGTGGCAGCCTCCACGCTGACAGCAAGATTCTCTCTCTCTTTCCTTGTCTCTCTGCCTCTCCCCCAATTTCTCTCTCTCTCAAAATAAATAAACAAACATTTTTAGAAAGCTGTGTTTGTTCTGTTGCCCCAATATAAAGTTATAAACTCAACCATGTCCCATAGCTACAGGTGTTTGCCTCAGTGACCCAGTGGCATTCCCCTTCATCTACACCTGAGGTTCCTTTCAGATTTTTCTCTGGCTACTGTAGCTCACTGAGACCCAACGGCATTTCTTCAGTGCTTCTGTGGAGAGGACACTCTCTGGACATCTGAACTGGCTTTGCAAATACCTTACCTGGCTAGACAGAGATGGAGGATGTCCAGTGGCTGGATACTACACAGAAGTTGCTATTAAAACCATTTTATTTCCAAAAATTTAGAATCTATCAGGTATATTTGCCAAATATAGAACTTTGGGTGATAAATAGTTCTTTAAATGTTCAAACTTTGCAAGATTCATATCACCGGAGAATATCTTTGCTAGCCGAGCAGTCACTGGTTCACACTAAGGATTGCTTCACTTGGCCATAAGTAAGAGACATTTATCATTTGTTATCTTTAGACCCTCTCCCTCCTATCTCAGCTCTAGAAATATATTTCGCCAAAGAGCTGTCCAGGTAAATGGATGATGTTTCTCTGCATTAAATTTATGGCTCAATTACAATCAATCTTACATTATCAGTTTTCAGTGCCTGTATATAATTAATATAAACAAAGTAGTGAACCATCATTTCTTATGGCACCTTGTTTCATACTGAAGAAAAAAATGAAATCAATGCCTGCTTTATAAATAATTGGCTCCAGCATATGATCTTAGATTGTCCAGGTAGGCATAATGGTAAAGAGAATTATTCCTTTGGGTATAATTTATTTCAGTTTTGTGGGTTTATAAGTGACATTCACCTTGGTTAGGTTAACAATTCAGATCATTGTTTTCTCTCTACGTTTCATCACTCTTGACATATTAATTGGGTCAAGGGAATCAAACCTGCAGAAGTCAGCTTCTAAACCTTCCATCTGCAGTATGGAAAGTGTAGTGCCCAGGTAAGCTGTGTCATTTCATGATATCCAGCACAAAGTGACTCTGATTGTACAGTTACATGTCACTTGTAAACCATTGTGGATGAGCATTTATATCTTACTACATATCTTTCATGATAGATCATTAAGGCAAAGCCTTGTTAATGATTTGCTTTTTAAACCAAAAGAATGCTATGCATTAAACCAATTGAATACATTTCTCTTATTATAACAAGGCCATTCAATTAAAACAAAATGGCTCACACAGAGTGACTTCCTGGCTTTTAGATATTTAGAATTCTGGATCCATATGTGCAGCTGTTTACTATTTATGGTCTATGGCAATTTAGGGTCTGTAAAAGATATTGGACCTTAATTTTTCCACTGAAATCTTTATTAAGCATTCTTTTGTATGGCCAGATAGACATCTGTGTTCCCAGATTAATGTATTAAGCATTTTTAAATCCTAGAGACACATTTAGCTGCTTTGCAGACATTTCAATATGCGCCCAAAGGATTATCACAGATCTATAGAGGTTATTATTATGTATATTCATTTGCTTCCCTGCAAAAGACTGAGACTTACAGCAAATCTTTATAAAAGAAACAGCAGAGTTTGTGTGTTTTGACAGTGGTGTGGATTGTTTGATAATAGATGTCACCTTGGCACTTCACTCTGAAAGTTCTCAAAATGTATTTCTTCCTGAATTTAAATTGCTGATACATGCAGTGTGACTATATTTATGCTATTTTAAAGAACAGCAGAATATTTAATGGAATAAAAATTAAACAATTTAGAATTAACTCAAATATATAAAAATGAAAAGTAAAATGAAAAACCAACATCATATGGTAACACATACAGTAAGTGTTAACTTCCCTGGTATGTACAGTATCTATATGAATTATGAAAATAGTGCATATTGTAGTTAGAAAAGTTTGGGTGAAAAGCATGAACAAGTAGTTTAAATGCAGATAGGCAATAAATACACACAAAATGCCAGCCTTGTCATAAACCAGGAAAAGGCTGATTCAACAATGAGAATCTGTTGTTTTCTTCTGAGATCCCAACATGGGCAGAGTGTGGGAACACACTCCCACTTCCACACTGTTGGGATGAGCACAGAGCCCTCCCAGACTGCCATTTCTCAGCCTGTGGTTAAGGTTCTAAATGAGTGAATGTTTCTTCAATTCATCAATTAGACAAGATCACAGAGTCCACATCTGTAAACTGTCCTTATATCACAATGTTTTCAAGAGGAGGAGAAAATAAAAAGAACCTAAATCTATAAGAATGGGATATTGATTAGAAACATGACAGTATAGTCTTTCAACAGCACTGTGTCAGGTAGCTTCACAGTAAACACATTTGTGTAGACATCTCCATTCCAAGCATTTTCTTTTTTTTTTTTCTTTTTTTTTTTTTTCTTTATTTCTAGGAGAGAGAGAGAGACAGCGTGAGCAGGGGAGGGTCAGAGAGAGAGGGAGTCACAGACTCTGAAACAGGCTCCAGGCTCTGAGCTGGCAGTCTGCATAGAGCCCGACGCGTGGCTCAAACCCACAAACCGCGAGATCATGACCTAAGCGAAAGTCGGACGCCTAACCGACTAAGCCACCCAGGCGCCCCCCATTCCAAGCATTTTCACTGCAAATATTTTCACCACATAACCAACTGGCTGTAAGGCAATTTTGTTGTAAATCGGAAAAAATAGTACCTGGTCAACAGTTTGGTTGGACAGTTTGGTTTCATTTCTCCATTGATGCAATACTCCATTTTTTTTATGATATAAATCTTAGCCCTTATAATGGTCTATACAGTGGCACAGATTTTTGAACCCATGTGTCCATAGAACTTTGGAATATCCATCAAAAGACCATATGCCAAGAATGAACAGAAGTGTAGAAACCATTCACAGCACAGTCTAAAGCTCAGTTACAAATATACATATCAGTATTTGGAAACCAATACCTCCCTTAGTGAAGAAAAAAATTTTACTGATAAATAGAAAACATGAGCACTGAGTAATGCATAGAATTACTATATTGTACACCTGAAACTAATATAACACTCTATGTTAACTAGATAGGAATTAAAAGTAAAAAGTAAAAGAAAAACTGAAAAAATGGGATGCTCAATGAGAAGAATCAACAAAATCCAAAAATGAAAAAAGAAAGAAAAGAAAAAGAACAAAAGTTTAAAACTATAATGAAAGACTTTGAAAGCAAGTGCTTTGGTACAATCCACAAAATAAAATCAGTTATTTGAGAAACATTGCCACAAACCTACTCACATTACAAATATATTAAAATATTTTATATTTCACAATAAAGTCTTTTTAATTTTCTTATTCATTTTTCGTGTTTCATTATGTCTTTTTAAATGAAGGGCCCTCTTTTATTTTTCATGATTTTATCTTCTTACACTTAAATTGCCTCACAGCCAATTAGTCATGCAGCAAAAGTATTTGCAACAAAGATGCTAGTAGTGGAAACACTGGGGGCAGAGAGAGTAATAGTGAAAGTACTTAGAACCATATAACAGGGTGATAGACAGTTACTAAAATGAAACTACAGAAATTTATTGTTTGACATGAAAAGATGTTGATCGTATAATTTCCTGGAAAAAAATAAGTTCTAAAATATCTTGGCAGTGCAAAATTATTTTTAAATTATAATATCAAAAATATTAAAAAGTCTGAAAGCATATACACCATGTCAATGGCAGGCTGAAGGATGGTTTCTTTTGCTCCATTTGGCTTCGCTGTTCTCTCTTCCTCTTTTTCTTTCTTTAGTTAGCAAATAGAACTTTTGCAATATAAAAATAAATGTTGCATATTTTAAAAATAGAATGCATGCATCCAGATAGGCATTATCTCTTATTGCCACCTTGGGAAACTATAAAAATCTAATGATTTGGTATAAAACTACTTTGTAACTTTTCACTAGACTCCTCTTCCTACTGAAAAAGGATCATTTTCATCAATTTTGTTAAGATACCCTCTTAATATTTCTTATTTCCTGTGTTTTCTTATGAGAAGACCTGACCCCTGGAGTAACCTGTGTACATATCTGTCCTTAAGGCTGCAAAGATCTTGAAACATCTATGTAATGTGATTAAGAATGAAAAGTTGCAATGATGAAACCATCAGTAAGATTACTTTGATAAGATCTACATATATTTCTGACATCGTGTATTGTTTTTCTCATGTAAGTGCACAACTGTTATGATTTTGTTAAATAAACATGTTAAGTAAGAGCACCAGGGTGAAGGATGATGAGCCAAGTTTCAACAAAAATTTCCAGAGGAATTGAAATGAAGACGTATATTACTCACTTATCCTAATGGAGGTATACAGCACATCTCCACGGAACACACTGGAAGGCCAGGCAGGGTACAGGCGGAGAGAAAGGCAGGACCTGGGTGCATGCCTTTATTAGGGTCCAATAGTGGAGTGTTTTGGGTTTCTTGGGTTAAGGATGGATTGGGCAATTCAACACAAAAGATACGGTTTTGGTAAGCTCCATGGGGTCTTATCTGAGGGGTGCATAACAGGAAGGTCCTGGGAAACAGAGGAGACTTGAGCACAAGGACCACCGAGGAAGCCCTACAAAGGACTAATATTTACTTGTGACTCTGTGGCTACTGCCTAGGGCATAAACTTGCATGAGGGGCTAGTGTCAATGTGGCTACAGGCCACTTGGCCACACAGAATGGATGCCAAAGCAATAACACTATGGAGTAACTGAGCTAAACTCTTGACCAGAATCATTTAAAATACATTTTGAAATTATGCTGCTCATTGTTTAAATTTTAAAAACGAATGCTTAGAGATTGTGGGGAAAATGGTGATGTTGGAGGAGCTAGGTCCCATGTCCCCTCACAAAGATCAAGGATTGAACAGCCAGCTCCTGAGCAAAACAGTTCTGGGAGGCCTCTTGTGTCTCTCCTTTGGGGTTTTAGCAATGCCATAAACAAATTACTGAGGATCATTGCACAGATAAAGGAAAACAGCTTCATATTTTACCTGCATCATCTCATCCCCTAACCCAGCATTGCTCAGCACCAGGGAGAACTTTCCACTTAGAAAGAGTGCCTCTCACCAGGATAAGAAGAGCAGGGTGAGCAATCAGCTTGTCCAGTCTCCTGGGGTGCTGTGTGAAGGTCTCCCTTTCAGTTTTGTCCTACTCAGACTGGAAAAGCCAGCCTATATTGAGCTGGTTAGGAACAAAGAAGAAAAGCAGAGCCTATTATCAGCAGCAAGCAGTGGGACTAATTTGGGTTCACAGAGACCTGCTCTCCAGACAGACTCAGCAGATTTTTGTCACTGATGAAGCCAGTGGTCAGCACCGCCACCGTAGATACCTTGCAGATCTGACCAGTTTTGCCCCATATTTATATTTGCTGACACTAGCCACCTAAGTCCTTTCCAACTCCCTGCCTCCCCCCCCCCCCCCCCCCCCCCACTGGAGCCTGAGACCTTCACCAGGAGCTATCCAAGTTCTCTGTAGCTGTGCAAGGGTAAGATGCCAGCCACCTGAATCCCTTCCCACCCTCACCAGAGACCGGGAGCCACAGTCACAGCCAGCTTGGGCTTCTGCAGATGCATGGGTAGAAGACACCAGGCTAACCCCAGCAGTTGCCACTCACCAAAGTGCCCATGCTCAGCACTCACCCTTCCAGCTGTGCACCACATGCTGGCAGCTCAATACCCCTCACTGGCCTCTAATGTGGCACACAAGCATAAGAGGAGAGTGTGCAGCCATGAGAGAGCAAGCTGACAGCCAGGGCCCCTGCTGCTGCTAGTGAGCCCACATCAGGCTCCGCCTTCTGTCATTGGCCACTACTGTGCCCATCTGTACCTACCTCTTCTAGATGTGCACATGCCCAAGCACCATCACTGGCTTCCACTGCAGTGTGCACACCTGTGTGTGAAGGGTGCAGCCACAGGACAGCACACTAACAGCCAGGGAACCTCAGAACTGCTCACAGGCTGGTGTACCACACTGCCTTCTGTCACTGGCTAGCACTGCCACATCATCCTTTTCCTTCCAGTTGCTCACCTGTATGCCCCAAACTTGACCTTCATCACTGGCCTCCACTGCAGTGTGCATGCTGGAGGAGAAAGCATGCAGTCATAGAAGAACACATTAATATCCAAGGCCTTCAAGCTACCAGTGAGACAATAGCTGGCTGAAAACCTTGCTACCTGACCTGGAACCCAGTATTCCAAGTGTGTCTGTAACTGGTGCCTGCTGCTACATAGGCCCCTCTGCTACTTGTAGCAAGTCCCTGTAGCAAAGTATGTGAGCACCACTGGCTTTGACCACTGCTGTCTGTCCTGATCTATAGCAACTGACCTTGAGACCATGCTTAGGACCCCAAGAGCCTTTGCAACCACCACAGACTTCTTATAATGCTCACCAACGATTACACAGTTGTTGATGCTACAGATCCAGTGGCCTGAATGGGAGAGATATCATACCCCTTGCATCTGGTGACACAGCCTGCCCCCACACTTGGCATCCTGCACCACTAGACCTAGGGCTATAGCATTATCTAGCATGCCCCCACCCACAGGTGAAAGGATTCTTTTATTTAAGTCAGTTAACAAAGTCTGGGAGAAGTAACTACTTCTTCAAAGATACAGAAACATATGCAAGGAAATAGGTATCACAGAGAATCAGGCAAGCATGTCTCCACCAAGAAAATGCAATAAACTTCCAGTAACTTGTCTCAAAGAAATGGAGTCCCAAGAATTCCTCACAAAGAACTTAAAATAATTGTTCTGCAGGTACTCAGGTATCTACCAAAGAACACATACAATTTAATAACATCACAAAAACAGGACAAAATAATAAGAAGCTCAACAAAGAGAAATACAACATTAAAAAGAGTCAAACAGAAATATTGGAATTAAAGAATACAATGATTGAAATGAAGAATTTAATAGAGAGCTTCAATAGCAGACAAACAGAAGAGAGAATCAGTGAGCCGAGAGAATAATTGAAATTATCCAATCAGAGGAGCAAAAATGAGAAAAAAAAAGTGAATAAAGAATAAAGAAAGCCTGTGGGAATTATGGGAAACCATTAAAAGAAATAATGCAGGCATCATTGGAGCCCCAGAAAGAGAAGAGAGGAGGAAAGTTGGTAGAAAACTTATTTAAAGAAAGTAATTAAAAACTTCCCAGACATGGGGAGAGATTTGGACATCAAAGTTCATGAAGCTAATAGGTCACCCTGAAATTTCAATCCAATTCTCCGAGAATTGGAATTATATTCTCCGAGACACAGTATAATAAAGCTGTCTAAAACCAAAGGCAGAAAAAGAATTTTAAAAGCAGCAAGAGAAAAACAAAGACTCAGTAAGAGAACACCCAAAAGACTATAGGCAGATTTCTCAGCAGAGACCTTGCAGACCAGGAGAGAATGGAACAATATATTCAAAGTGATAAAACGGCACCAGGGTGGCTCAGTTGGTTGAGCATCTAACTTGATTTTGATTCAGGTCATAATCCTAGGGTCATGGGTTCAAGCCCCGCATCAGATTCCATGCTGAGTGTGGAGCCTGCTTAAGATTCTTTGTCTCTCCCTCTGTGCCTATACCCCACTTGCACACTCCCTCTTTCTAAAATAAGTAAGTAAGTAAATAAATAAATAAATAAAGTGATTAAAAAGAGAAAGAAACTGTCCATCAAACTGGCCAGCAAATTTGGCCTTCAGAATGGGATATAAATGTGATGTGAATGTGATATAAAGATTTTCCCTAATAAAGTATGGGGGGATTCACTAGAAACCGAAAATACTTTACAAGAAATAATGAAAGGAGTTATTCAACCTGAAAAAAAAAAGGATGCTAATTAGTCAGATGCAAACACACTGTTAAAGGTAAGCATATAATCGTGATCAGAATACCCTACTACTGTACTTTTATAATGTGTTAACTTCTTAACTCTATACAATGGTTAAAAACTAAGTATTAAAATTAGCTCTAGCTTCATATTAACAAATTATTGATTCATACACAACATAAAAAGATGTAAAATGGTGACATCAAAAACATAAAATGTGGAGAGTAAAGGAAAAGAGTTTTGGTAAGACATCAAAGTTATATTTATCCATGTTGAATAGACTAGCACATATAAAATGCACATTTGATAACCACGAATTCAAAATCTACAATAGTTACATAAAAGATAAAAAGATAATCAGAACATACCACTCAGAGAATCAATTTACAAAAGAAGGCCTCAAGAGAGGAAGAAAATAAAAATGAAATGACAAAGCAGTCAGAAAACAATAAGTAAGATGGCATTAGTAAGTCCTTACCATCAATAATTAATCTAAATGACAATGGGTCAAATTTTCTAATCAAAAGGCATACAATGAACAAAAAGCAAAGCAAAACAATATCATGAGACCCAACTATATGCTGCCTCCCAGAGACTCACTTCAGCTTTAAGGACACACATAGGCTCAAAGGATGGCAAAAGATATTCCACATAAGTAGAGACCAAAAGAGAGCCAGCATTGCCACTATATTTGTATCAGATAAAATTGATTTTACAACAAAATATATGACAAGAGACAAAGATTGTTATTATACAATAATAAGGTTGTCAGTTCATCAAGAAGATATAACCATATATATGCAACTGACATCAGAGAACCTAAATATATTAGGCAAATACTAACAGATCTACAGGGACAAGTGCACAATAAAGGGAGACTTCAATTTCCAACTTTCAGCAATTGATAGATCATCCAGACAGATAATCAGTAAGAAAATGTCAGACTTCAAACCAAATAAAACTAAGATACATGCATAACATTCTCTACAAAAGTAGCCGAATGCACATTCTTTACAAGTGCACACAGAACATTCTCCAGCATATATTACATGACAGCTCACAAAATAAGCCTATGCAAATGTAAGAATATTTAATTCTTATTAGGTATTTTTTTCTGACCACAGTGGTATGAAGCTAGAAGTCAATAATAGAAGGAAAGGTAGAAAATGCACAAACAACTGGCAGCTAAATAACATGCTCCTGAACATGGGTCAAAGAAGAAATCCAATGGGAAATCAAAAAATATCTTGAAACAAACAAAAATGGGAGCATTCATTCCAGCACAACACATCAAAACCTACATATGCTGCATAAGCAGTTCTAAGAGGGACATTTGTAGTGATAAAAGCCTATATAAAGAAGGAAGAAAGACCTAAATAAACAATCTAAATTTACACCTCAAAAATCTTTTAAAAAACCCAAACAAACAAAAATACAGAAAGTAACCGAGATAAAAGCAGAAAGGAGGAAATAGCTAAGATCTGAGCAGGAATAAATGAAAAAGAGATCAGGAAAACAGTTGAGAATATCAATAAAACTGAGAGCTGTGGTTTTGAAAAAATAAAATTGACAAGTCTTTAGTGAGACTAACTCAGAAAAAAGATAGAAGACTCAATAAAGTAAAATTAAAAATGAAACAGGAGACATTACAACTGATACCAGAGGTATATAAAGGATTTTGAGATATTCCTTTGAACAATTATATGTCAGCTGACTGGATAACCTAGGAAAAAAATAGGTAAATTTCTATAAACATTCAACCTCTTGAGTTTGAATCAGGAAGAAATAGAAAACCTGAACAAATTCATAATAAGTAATAATTGAGTCAGTGATCAAAAACTTCCCAATAAGGAAAAGCCCAGAACCAGATGGTTTCACCAATAAATTCTACCAGACATTTAAAGAATTACACCATTTCTCTTCAAACTCTTCCAAAAAATTGAATAGGAAGTAACACTCTCAGACTCATTTTACAAGGACAGAATTACCATTATACCAAAGCCAGATTAGGACACTACAAGTAAAGAAAATTACAGACCAATATCCCTAAGAAATATAGATGCAAACATTTTCCACAAATTATGGAAAATCCAAAATTAACAGCACATTAAAAGGATCATACACGATAATCAAGTGGAGTTTATTTCTGGGATGCAAACATGGTTCAACATATGTAAATCATTGAATGTGACACACATTCAGAGAAAGAAAAATCAAAATCTCAATACAGAATTAATACAGTTACAGAAAAAATGTTTGGCCAAATACATTCTTTTGAGATAACAATTCTCATTGAAGTGGTATAGAGAGAACATATATCCACACAATACAGGCCATATGTGACAAACCCAAAGCTAATATCATCCTCAGTGGTGAAGTGTTGAAAGCTTTCCTTGTAATTCCTGGCAATTCAACATCTGGACACTGGAGTACATATCAAACAAATCTGGAGCACATATGTCTTAGATAAAAGATAAACAGACTAGTATTAGCTACCATTTATTGACCATATGCTATATGCCATACCTTGTGTATTCATAATCATTCTTATTCTCACAATAATCCTAAGAGATAAGTAGTGCTGTCCTGATACGATGAAGCTTACAGAATTTCAGGCACTTGCTCAATTTCACATTCTATTAAGTGGCAGAACCCAGGAAGGTCTGACTCCAGAGTACTTGCTCTTCACACTACATTAAACAGCTAGTAATAAGGAAAACACAATTAGGAAAGTCTCTAATCTACTATTTGCATTTATCTTGTTGTGGTCTTTTTTCTTCTTTCTTTTAGGGAAAAATGTCTACTTTCCTTAAAATTAATACCATCCATAAACAAATACACATTTGACAAGTGTATTTCAATCTAAAATGTTTATTTTCTAAGGAGTGACTTAGAATGAGTCTATTCATTCGTTACATATACAATATTCTACTATTATCTACAATCAGGACAATTATTTGTTACACAAAATTCGGGATCTATCTATAAGCAAGGCAGAGAATTTTGAGGAAACTGACAAGTGATTACATTTTGCAATAAGAAAAACCTCTGGCCTCTTTTCATGTTTTAGCTATTGTTGAGAGTGCTGCTATGAACATTGGGGTACATGTGCTCCTATGCATCAGCATTTCTGTATCCCTTGGGTAAATTCCTAGCAGTGCTATTGCTGGGTCATAAGGGAGTTCTATTGTTAGTTTCCTGAGGAACCTCCACACTGTTTTCCAGAGGGGCTGTACCAGTTTACATTCCCACCAACAGTGTAGGAGGGTGCCCGTTTCTCCACATCCTCGCCAGCATCTAGAGTTCTCTGATTTGCTCATTTTAGCCACTCTGACTGGCGTGAGGTGGTATCTCAGTGTGGTTTTGATTTGTATTTCCCTGATGAGGAGGGATGCTGAGCATCGTTTCATGTGTCTGTTGGCCATCTGGATGTCCTCTTTGGAGAAGTGTCTGTTCATGTCTTCTGCCCATTTCTTCACTGGGTTGTTTGTTTTTCGGGCGTGTAGTTTGGTGAGTTCCTTATAGATTCTGGATATTAACCCTTTATCTGATATGTCATTTGCAACTATCTTTTCCCATTCCGTTGGTTGCCTATTAATTTTCTGGGTTGTTTCCTTGGCTGTGCAGAAGCTTTTAATCTTGATGAGGTCCCAACAGTTTATTTTTGCTCTTGATTCCCTTGCTTTTGGGGATGTGTCAAGTAAGAAGTTGCTGCGGTGGAGGTCAAGGAGGTTGTTTCCTGCTTTCTACTCTAGGGTGTTGATAGTTTCTTGTCTCACGTTCAGGTCCTTTATCGATTTTGAGTTTATTTTTGTGCATGGTGTGAGAAAATGATCTAGTTTCCTTCTTCTGCATGTTGCTGTCCAGTTCTCCCAACACCATCTGTTAAAAAGACTAAGTGTCCATCATTGGACGAATGGATCAAAAAGATGTGGTTTATCTATACCATGGAATACTACATGGCAATGAGAAATAATGAAATCTGGCCATGTGTAGCAACATGGATGGACCTTGAAGGTGTTATGCTGAGTGAAATAAGTCAGGCAGAGAAGGACAAATATCATATGTTTGCACATATAGGAGGATTAGGAGGAACTTAACTGAGGAACAAGGGGGAGAACAAGGGGGGAAATGGTGGGGGAAAGGGAGAGAGGCAAACCATGAGAGACTCTTGAATGCTGACAAAAACTGAGGACTGATGGATGGGGGGAGGGGGGATGGGCATGGAAGAGGGCACTTGTGGGGATGAGCACTGGGTGTTATGTGGAAACTAATTTGACAATAAACTATTTGTAAAAAAAGAAAAGAAAAGAAAAGAAAAAGAAAAAAAAAGAAAAGAAAAACTTCTGGCAAGTCCTACAGAACACTCCTTAATTGTTTCTCTACTATTTTACTTAAAATATCCTATCTTGAATTATAATGATCTTGAATTATATGCGAATGTCATTTCAAAGCTTATTAGCTTTATGATGATAGGACCCACAGTCTATGCACTTTTGTATCCTCTAGAGTAGTGAGTCCTTTGCTCTTCTAAAAGAGGCTGGGTATTGGGGTGGTTCCCAAAAGTTAGGCATCATCTGAGAGGCAGACATATGGAGGAGGATTTCTTACAGTAGAGACTAATGTGAACCTAGGTGATCTCGTGGGAAGTTGAATGACATGTCAGGGAAGTGTGGGTAAACCTGTCTGCTGAAAGCTGAGGATGTGTCATCTGGGATAGTTGCAGAGCTATGGACACAGCCCATCATGTCTGTCAGTATATATTGTGCATGGAAATGGAAACATCGTGATAGCACAGGTGATCCTTGAGATGTAACCAGAATAAAAGTGAGCAGTTCAACAGGGAAACCAGTTCAATCAAGTTCTTCTCATGGAGGGTTAAAAAAAAAAAAAACCAAAAACCACATGTGGATTTTTGACCAACATTTCCTGGTTGATCCCAAAGAAAATTCAGGGTTTGGGAGGGTAATGTTGAGCATGTTGCATTGTGGTGAAGACCTTTTCTTTTTAAAAAAAAAAATTTAATGTTTATTTTTAAGAGAGAGAGAGCAAGCTGGGGAGGAGCAGAGAGAGTTGGAGACACAATACCCAAAGCAGGCTCCAGGCTCTGAACTGTCAGGACAGAGCCCAAGGCAGGGCCTGAACCCACGGATTTTGAGATTATGAGCTGAGCCAAAGTCAGACACTCGACCAACTGAGCCACCCAGGCATCCTTGGTGAAGACTTTTTAAGTACATGTCTTGAATTTTTATAATCCATAAAGTTGTGAAATGTGGACTGGCTCATTCAGAAGCACTGTGACAAAGCCATGAATACACTTACATGTGTGTCTGAATGTCTGTTATGTGCATTGCATCCATGCAGACATCAGCTCAAGAACTTCAGTGGAGGGTGGTGAGGCTCAGAGAGACAAAACCAAACTGGCCACTGGATATCCTGGATACATTCCTGGTGTCCAGTGAGATTAACTTTTTTAAAAAAGGGATCTGTAGGTACGGTCTTTCAGTCCTAATATGATCATTATTCTAAAGACTTTGATTCACTCCTTCACTCAGCAAGTAATCATTGACCAAAACCTGTCATTAGGGCTGTGACAGGACTTTCCTTGGTCACTTTTGCCATCATGAGCTTTATTCCCTCCATTAAAAAAAATCAAACTTTCTATTTTACAACTACATTGGCATAAAATAAACACAATCCAGGCTGGATTCATTATTATATATCCATTACTATCATATTCATTTTTCTTTAGATTTCATATAAATTAAAATGAAAATATCGGGGTGCCTAGGTGGCTCAGTCGGATGAGCTTCTAACTTCAGCTCAGGTCATGATCTCGCGGTTTGTGGGTTTGAGCCCCATGTCAGGCTCTGAGCTAGCTGTCAGCATAGAGCCTGTTTCAGATTCTGTGTCTCCCTCTCTCTCTGACCTTCCCCTGTTCATGCTGTCTCTCTCTATCTCTCAGAAATAAATAAAACATTTAAAAATATAAAATGAAAATATTTTTGTGGCTCCTAAAAAGTATGGAAGGCCCAAGGAACTTATGCATGGGATCCAGTTTCTTGTGCACTCAGGGGATGAGTGGTAATATTTAACCAGAAGGGCATTATTTCTCATGGTCATATACATTTATTTTAGCAGCTAGGTCATGTGAAAGTGGAATCCACTCTATGAATTTGTGGATGACTTCCTTTTATTTGTCCAGCTGTGTTACTTTTTATGGACAAGTCTATAAAGGTAATATCAGGGTCAGGACAATCACGTGCTCCCAGTTCTTTAGTAGTTAGATGGTCAAGAAGATACAAAGGGTGATGAGGACCAAAGAAGCTTTGTGCACCACCTTGTGACACCCCTTCTGCCCCACAGCTGATTTTCTCCAGTGGCCAGAGACCAATGACAAGGCACAGAGGTGACTGTTGTACTGGGGACTGATTTGTACTACCCAAGCCCATAGGCAGCTAATGCATGAGCCAGACTATGTCACTCTACCAAATTGCTGTCTTTATCTTTGTCATGACACTTGTCATTAGCTGAAATTATTATACTTATTTCTGTATTAGTTCTTGTGTTTCTGCCAACTAGAATGTCACGTTTTGAAGCATCTTCTATTCCTACCATCTAAAACAATGATTCAAAAATAATGGGCAACTGATTATTATTTATCAACTATCTTATTCAGATATTAATGTCTGAAACTGTTCAAGAACTTTTTCAGGAAATTTATATAGCCCATTCTGTGTTAATCAGGACCTTGACAAAATACAGCTTTTCTTCTGAGATCCCTTCAAACACCTTCTTTCTGAAGCACTGGGATGTTTCACAGATTCTAGACATTTCAAGTTAAGACTCTTAATCATCATGCACCTTGACAAGTGATGAGTTTTGGGGTTTTTGAAGTAGCCTCATCAGAGATCAGCTGTTCAAAGGTTAAGCAAGGTCAAGACTTGCAAAGAGGTGATATTCTGTGAGAACAGCAAAACATCAGTTGCAGGCATGGAAGAGAGGCATGGTATGAGAGAGCCTTTTGGGGGATATTTGTGGTCTTCAAAAAATCTTTCCCTGTCCATTAAAGTTTGTGTGGGCAGACCAACGTTATCTGAGAACATGATTGGGCTGGCCCAGGCTTAACCTTAGCGGGACAGAGCAGAGCAGGACAGGCCAGGACAGACTTGCTAATGTGGGAAGAATCTGAAAAGACAGTTCCAGTGGTATATTCTGTACATCCTATCTGAACCAAAGGCAGTAACAACAGACAGGAGGTAGAGTTTCTCTGAGCAGAAAGGAGATTCAACACTAGTAACCTGACATCCTGAGAGCATCAGAGCAGGCATAGAAAATATGGATGAACGAATAAACAGTAAGACTGAAGCATGTCAGCTCTTAGAATTAACAATAAAACACATCAAATGAAATCAAACAAGCAAAACAGAACCCAAAGTTCAGACATCTCAATGAGGAAGACATGGGTCTTCCCTTGGAAATGGATGGTTTCTAGTTGAGTGAGGAATTCTCAAGGCTAGCATGGAATTGATGGAGATGACACAGAACTATTTAAGACTATTTAGGGCTATTTAGTACAAGATGTCTCTGTTGTAGAGGGCAAGTGACCCTATATTTCTGCCTAGACCTGGCCGGAGAGCCCATGTTTGTGTAGTCCCCTTCTCTGGCTTCCCTAATGCCTTGCACTCACCCCTATTACGATATAATAACCTGGAATGTGTTCACTTCTTTACTTTTCTTCTTGAGGATCTCAAAGTGTGGGTTGGCTCAAGGAAGAGGACAGAGCTCTATGTACCCCACATAGTGCAAATGCTCTCCTGTAGACGGTTGTTCTCTTCAGGTGTTTCAAGGAAACCATTTGTGACTGTCCCCACCATTGGCCGGGTGGTTTCTCACCCATATGAACATACTCGTATGCCTCTGCTAACAGCCATTTACCCAGTGAAGGCAGTAATCCATCTGTTATAGGACCCCTGAGACCAGGTTCTTGAATCTCAGTGTCATAATAATGAACAGTGAACTCAAAAGAAAGAAAGCAGGTGGAGTTTATTAAAGATAGCTTGTGTGCAAGGGAGCCAGCAAGAAAGAGGTATGTCACTCCCAGAAGGGGTAGCATGCAAGGCTTATAAAGGCACTTTTCCAAGGAGTGATGGGCAGGGAGTGGAGAAGCATCCTTCAGTCCTACCATCATTATCTTGTGGTTGTTACTTTTAGTGGACACAAGACAGTAACAGGATGCTTTTCTTCATGGTTGACATTCTTTTAGGGCTCCTGGAAAATAGGAGTACTTGTGCAAGCAGGCTTTAAATTGTTACTTCTAATTTTTTACAGACAACAAGTACTCCCTGATGGCTGTTACCTCTCATTTCTTCCTTTTACCAGAAAGGAGGTATTTGTCTTGTAGTGTATGGAAACTATTAACCCTTGCCTCAGACCAGTGGCTTTATAGGCGTTAAGATCTTATTTTCCCCATACTGTTCTCACATCTGCTCACCATCCAGGCTTTTATAATCCATTCATAGCTACCATTCTTTTGTTTGTCTGTTTACCACAAACATTTTGTCAGGATTTTGGGAGGCAGCCTAGGATGGTGATATGATCTTGAACAGACCTGGTTTGAATCCTGTTTGGGCCATTAAGCTATGGAGGCTTAAGGAAATTATTTACCCTTCTCTAAGTAAAAGATTCCTTTCGATGGAGTCAATACTTGTTTTTCTTCTTCCCTCTCACCATCCACTCACCCCAGGACAGCAGTCCAAGCCAATATGGGTTATGGACAAATATCAAATACACTTTAAAAGTATGGAGAGCAATAAAGAAATTGAAGGAAATATGCTTCAATTTTTAAAGAAAACTTTCAAATAAACAATGCAAAATCCAGAATAGCAGTAGTTCCAATTGAACAAAATCCACATCATCTCAAGGTGACCCAAGCAATGGAGCAACATCTCTTTGGTGATGAAAAATTGAGCCCATTTGTTTAAAAAAAAAAGAGGCGGGGTGGGGGAGAGAAAGATCACTCATGCTACTTTATAGCACGCCTCATACATTTCCCATTTCAAATCTCACTTATAGTAACAGATAAATGTTTCTTTGCAGCCCTCCAAAAATGTTTTACACTTAAATGCTGCATGTTTAGTTCAACCCAGTTTTCTACTAGAATAGTCTTTTAAAAATATACAGTGGATGAAAATGACGATTATACTGTCCAGAGTTTGACATAAATCCACTTATAAAATTTGGGACAAAATAATACAGTTACATTTTTCTCTCAAATCATAAAGTGGGGCAAACTGCTCAGAATTAGCTTCATGTTTAGAATGAAACTTTTAGCCATAAAGTGCACGTGCATTTGCAGCCTGATCAGGATTTGCATTTGTGCCACCCTTGTTTTTTCTGTTCCCTAGAGATCCTTAAATTGTTAGGGAAAAAAAAAAAAAAAAACAGAATGAAAGAGCTTTGGGCCTGATTCCTTCCCAGTTGTGGGTACATTGCTTCACAACCCTCCCACTACCCTGTCCTCTTCTCTGTCAGGAATGATCGCCTCAGTGGAAGTCAGAGACTGAGCCCAGAGAGCACATATACCATACCATTCACAAAAATAGGTCTTGAAGCAGTACCAATCTCCCATGTTTTTAATTTTTGTGTATGAGTAATGCATTTACATGATTTAGACATCAAAAAATTAGAAGAAGGGGCACCTGGGTAGTTCAGTCAGTTAGGCATCCAACTTCAACTCAGGTAATGATCTCATGGTTCATGGGTTTGAGCCCCATGGTGGGCTCTGTGGTAACAGCTCAGAGCCTGGAGCCTGCTTCAGATTCTGTGTCTCCTCGTTCTCTGACTCTCCCCCACTTGTGCTCTCTCTCTCTCTCTTAAAAAATAGATAAACATTAAAAAAATCATAAGAAGAAAGACCATCAAATCTCCTTTCCCACCCTCCACATGTTCCATATCTGTTCTGTCTCCAACATCCACAGCAGGTAACTACTGTTCATAGATTTTTGTTTATCCTTCTGGTGGAATTATATGTACATGTAAGCTTTTCCAGTATGCACATATGCATATACATGCACACCCTCATAGACACATGTAAGTACATATAATTTTCTCTCTCTGTTATACTGAAGGCTTAAAACAATCACATACATTCTCTCACAGTGTTAATGAGTAGGGGTCTGGACATGGTTAACTTGGTTCTCTACTAAGGATCTCATAAGGCTGCAAGTAAGGTATCAGCCAGACTGTGTTGGGAGCTTGGGGCCCTTCTCTGAGCACACAGGGCTGTTGGTAAAATTCAGTTCCTTGTCCTTCTGTGGGCCTCAGCTCATAGACGCTGTATGAAGCCCCAGCATAAGGTTCTGTGTGTAGGCAGTTCAAGTCATGACAGCTCATGACTACAAAGCCATCAAGGAAGTCTCCCTAATTCTTAGGGAGGATACTTCCCTTTTGATAAACTCATAATCAACAGATTTGAGGCTTGTAGTTTTTGCTTTGATAGACAAAAGGCTTGGAAATCGCTTATATTTTTACAACAACTAAGAAATATGAACACATCAAATTAACACTTTTCTTACATCAATCAGAGAGTTGAGATTATGGAGCAAACTGCCACCCCAAAAATTGAGGAAACAAATTACATTGAATCACAGTTTGCTGGGAGCAGAAGCCTGGAGTGGGGCAGAGACAATATAAATAGAAAGTAAGCAAGAAAGAGATAATAATGAAGGTCCAAGTTGGTAGCTACTATCACCTTCTCCCATGGACGCATAAAATCTACAATTATATATGGATCATTTCTTTCTGATAAAGATCTGAAAACTAGTTGAACTACTTTTTCACAACAAATAATAAAAGAAGCAAGTAAATATGGGTAGTTGAAGCAGAGACATGCCCTTGCAAAAATAACCTCTGCATAGTGACACATAATAGGGAGAGTTCTCACCAGTTTGATGCTTACTTCTCCTGGAGGAGCTGAGGCATTGATGGTACACATAAGGCATCTAGGCCCCTGGGGTCTTCACTGGAGAGACAAACCCCCAGAACAGGTGTCTTGGAAAAACAATGGGCTTGATGTCCAGGGGTCCCAGAGTGCTAGAGGATACTGAGATTTCCCTCTTGAAGGACTCATGTGTGGTCTCAATTACCCTGAGACCTAACAAAGAAATAGCAGTTTAAATTTCCCAGACTGTAAGTGAGGGAAATTCATTGGCTAATCTGAAGACATCAGCTTCAGGGTCAGGGGCATTTGAAATCCTCCCCAGAGAGAAAGGCATGGGCAGATACCATTGTTGCAAGCTTCACACAGCCTGATAGCACAAGCTGGCAAGCTTGGATGTGGCCCTAGTGTTCTCTCACTCCTTAGCTAAAGTCTGCAAGCTCAGGCAGTTGTGGTGCTTCCCTGCTCTCAGCAGAAGCTAGCACCCATGAGTGGTAGCAGCATTCTCCCACTCCTAGTCTAAAGCTGGTACTTGAGCACAGACAAGGCATTCTCCCACTGCATTTCTGAAGCTTGTGGACCACACTATGATGGCCTTTCCATGATAGAAAGACTATCTGAGGTTGGCAAGTGTGCCTTACCCCATCCACTCTCCAGCTGCCTTGTTAAATTCAGCAGCAGTGCACAACCCACACAGAGGATGCCCCTTCATCTTCTGGCCCTGGTGACCAAGGGGATTAGTGTTCCGGAGCTCCAGAGGACTGTAACAATTGGAAAAACAGTTGTTGACAGGCCACTACCACCAGGGCACTGCATAGACAAACTAAACCAGAACTCTTGTCTTCCTTTGAAAAAGGTGTATTTACTTAGCCTGGAGCTTCAGCCTGAGGGACCACCTTCAATTTCTCACACATGAGGAGGCCAAAGAGGTGCTCGCATGGAATGTAAGCAAGGAGACGCTATTACTGTGCACTCCCTTGGCCTCACTACATCTTGATGAGACTTCCCCAAAAGAAGCTTATACATTTGTTTGGAGCACTGATTTTTGCAACTGTCACCCAGGAGAAACCTCCAAATCACCTTGTCTGAATGCCAGCAAGGATTATAATTGCAGCCCCACAGGACTGTATATATTTGCATATATTAAAAGCTGCTGCTTGAGGGTCTGACTTCCAATCAGCCTGAAACTAGGTGCTAAATGAGATTTCTCTTTTTGGATCATTGACAGGTCTTGGCACACCCTCAACAGTGGAGATATATTAAGAATAAAACAGGTGGTTTAGACAATCGCCATGGCTCAAGAGACAACCAAGAGCTAGGGGAAGGTTGAATGAGAAGGATCATCATGTACACAAGACCGAGACAGGTAGCTGTTTTCACTTAATACATAAAAACATCGAAAGTCATGCAAAATGAAAACATAGATAAATCTGTTCCAAATGAAAGAACAAAAAAAAAAAAAAAAAAACTCAGACAAATACTTTAATGATAAAGAGATAATTTATCTGATAAAAAATTCAAAGTAATGGTCATAAATATGCTCACTGAACTTGCAAAAAGAATGAATAGACACAATGAAAACTTCAATAAAGACATAGAAAATATAAGAAACTACCAAACAGGGGCATCTGGGTTGTTCAGTCTGTTGAATTCCAATTCTTGATTTTGGCTCAGGTCATGATCCCAGAGTCATGAGACCAAGCACCACATTGGGGGGCTCTGTGCTGAGTTTGGGGTCTGCTTAAGATTCTCTCCCTCCCTCTCTCTCCCTCTCTCTTTCTCTGCTCCTCTCCCCTCATCCCCTCCTTCTCTCAAATAGAAAACGAAAGAAAGAAAGAAAGAAACTACCAAACATAAGTCACAGAACTGAAGAATACAATAATTGAACTAAAAAAATACACAAGAAGGGTTCCACAGGAGGCTGGAAGAAGCAAAACAACAACAACAACAACAACAAAAACAGATCAGCAAGCTGGAAGATAAAGCAATGGAATTCACACAGACAGAGCAGCATAAATTTAAAAAAAAAAAAAACACTTTACAAAAGTGAAGTTAACTTAAAAGGCTTATGGGACAACATCAAGTGGAATAATACTTGTATCATAGGGGTCCTAGAAGAAGAAGAGAGAGAGAAAGGGGGAGAAAACTCATTTGAAGAAACAATGGCTGAAAATTCCCTAACCTGGGGAAGGAAACAGACTTGCAAATCCAGGAAACCCAGAAACTTCCAAATAAGAACCCAAAGAAAGGCACACCAAGATACATTGTAATTGAAATGTTGAAAGTTAAAGGTAGAGAGAATCTTAAAAGCAGCAAGAGAATAACAAATTGTTACATGCAGTTAGAAAATAAATAAGGAGACATTTGCTTTAAACCACACATTAGACCAAATGTACTTAATAGATATGTATAGAGCATTCCAGAACATTCTATCCAAAGGCAGAAAAATATATATTCTTCTCGAGTACACGTGGAATGTTCTCCAGGATACATCAAATGTTAGTCCACAAAACAAGTCTCAATAAATTCAAGAAGATAGAAATCGTACCAAGCATCTTTTCTGAGTACAATGGTATGAAATGGGAAATTAATTACAAGAAGAAAATAGGGGAAAAATTACAAATACATGGAAATTAGAGACACTTAAATATTGACATACTATTTGGTCATAGAACAAATTATAGAAAAAATAAGTACAATATCTAAAGGCAACTAAAAATAGAAATACAACATAAACAAAATTTATGTAATACAACAAAAATGGTCTTAAGAGAGAAGTTCATATCAATACACACCTGCCTCATGCCAAAAACTCTCAAAGACACAATTTAACTTTACATCTAAAGGAACTAGAAAAAGAACAGATGAAGCCCATGGTGAGTAGAAGGAAGGAAATAATAAATTCAGAGCAGAACTAAATGACATAAAGACTAAAATGACAAAAAAAAAAAAAAAAAGGTCAGTGAAGGGGCACCTGGGTGGCTCACTTGGTTAAGCGTCTGACTCAATTTTGGCTCAGGTCACGATCTCGTGGTTTGTGAGTTTGAATCAGACATCAGGATCTTCACTGACAGGGTGGAGCTTGCTTGGGATTCTCTGTCTCCTGTGTCCCTCGCTCTCTGTCCTTCCCCTGCTCTCTCTCTTTCTCAAAACTAAATAAATAAACATTAAAAGAAAAAAAGAAAGGTCAGTGAAACTAAGAGCTGGCTGGGCAGGGAAACAAGGGGACACCTGGGTGGCTCAGTTGGTTAAGCATTTGAATCTTGATCTCTGCTCAGGTCTTGATCTCTAGTTCATGAGTTCAAGCCCTGTACTGAGCTCCATGCTGGGCATGGAGCCTACTTTTAAAAATTTTATTAAATAAAAAGACAAAGAAAATTGAAAAAACTTTACTTAGACTCACAAAAAAATGGGGAGAGGTTAGAGGACTGAAAGAAATAAAAATCAGAAGTAAAAGAGAAATTATTACTGATTTTATTACCACAGAAATACAAAAGAGTATGAGGCTACTATAAACAATTTAACATCAACAAATTGGAGAACCTAGAAGAAATGGATAAATTCTTAGTAATATAAACTCTTAAAAAATAAATAAATTATATTTATTAATATAAATAATAAGGAAATTGAACATTGAATGTCTCAATTACTAGTAAGGAGATTAAATCAGTAATCAAACCTCTGAAACACACAGAAGTCTGGGACCATGTGGTTTCACTGGTGAATTTTACTAAACATTCAAAGAATATATAATAGCTATTTTTTCAAACTCTTCCAATAAACTGAAGAGGAAGGAAAGCTTTCAAAATAATTTTACGGGGCCAACATTATCCTGATACCAAAACCAAGCAAGGACACCACATAAAGAAAATTACAGGTCAATATCACTAATAAATATAGACACAAAATCCTCAACAAAATATTAGTAAAGTGAATTTGATAAAACATTAAAAGCATCATACACCATGATCACGTGGATTTATTTCAGAGATGCAAAGATGGTTCAACATTCATAAATCAATCAACATGATATACTACATTAACAAAATGAAAAATAAAAACCATATGATCATCTCATTAGATGCAGAAAAAGCACTTGACAAAATTCAAAACCAATT
Source organism: Hyaena hyaena (assembly GCF_003009895.1). Classification (NCBI taxonomy): domain Eukaryota; kingdom Metazoa; phylum Chordata; class Mammalia; order Carnivora; family Hyaenidae; genus Hyaena; species Hyaena hyaena. The sequence continues at coordinate 65,787 of NW_024081808.1, read as the reverse complement.
TATGATTTAAAAAACTCTCAAAAAGGTAGGTGTAAAGTAATTCAATATAATAAAAAGCGCATGTGACAAAACCACAGCTAATATCTTATTCAATGTTGAAAAGCTGAAACCTTTTCCTATAAGATCAGAAATGACAAAGATCCCTACTGTCCCACTTTGATTCACTATAGTATTGGAAGTTCTAGTTACAGCAATTAGGCAAGAAAAAGAAATAAAAGTCATATAAATTGAAAAATAAATAAAACTGCCATTATTTGAAGATGACATGATACTAAATATAGGAAATCACAAGGGGCACGTGGGTGGCTCAGTTGGTTAAGAGTCCAACTTCAGCCCAGGTCATGAGCTGATGGTTTTGAGTTTGGCCCTGCTTCAGATTCTGTATCTCCCTCTCTCTCTCTGCCCCTCCCTGGCTCATGTTCTGTCTCTTTGTCACTCTCTAAAAAATAAATAAACGTTAAAAAAATGAAAAGAATTCTAAAGATTCCACTCAAAAAACTGTTGGAATAAATAAGTAAATTCAGTAAGTTGCAGGATACAAAATTAATATGCAGAAATCTGTTGTTTCTATACACTATTTTTTTTTAATGTTTTATTTATTTCTAGGAGAGAGAGAGAGACAGCGTGAGCAGGGGAGGGTCAGAGAGAGAGGTAGTCACAGACTCTGAAACAGGCTCCAGGCTCTGAGCTGGCAGTCAGCACAGAGCCCGATGCGGGGCTCGAACCCACGAACCGCGAGATCATGACCTAAGCGAAAGTCGGATGCTTAACCGACTAAGCCACCCAGGCACCCCTGTTTCTATACACTATTAATGATCAGAAAGAGAAATGAGGAAAATAATTCCACTTACAATCATATCAAAAGAATGAAATACCAAAGACTATATTTACATTTATCTAAAAATAATATGATTATCTCAATAGATGCAGAAGGATTAAAAACACTGAAAACTATGTGATGTTGATGAAAGAAATTGAAGATACAAATAAATGGAAAGACATTCTGTAACTCATGGATTGGAAGAATTAATATTGTTAAAATGTCCACACTACCCAAAGCCATCTACATATTCAATGCAATCCCTACCAAAATACCAATGCCATTTTTCTCAGAACTAGAACAAATAATTCTAAAATTTATGTGGAGCCACAAAATAGCCAAAAAGCCAAAACTATCTTGAGAAAGAACAAAATTGAAGGTATCATGCTCTCTGATTTCAATCTATACTACAAGGCTATAGTAAATAAAATTGCCCCAAGGCTCCAAACTCCTAGCACATGCTCCATTGTTTCAATAAACTTCACTTACAAAACACAAATTCAAAGATAAAATTATTAAGAATTTCAAGGGGTGCCTGGTGGCTCAGTTGATTGTCAGACTCTTGATTTTGGCTCAAGTCATGACCTCACAGTCATGAGATCGAGCTCTGCCTCAGGCTCTGTGCTGGGTGTGTAGCCTACTTGAGATCTCTCTCTGTCCCTGTCCCTCTGCCCCTCCCTCATAAAAAAAAAAATTTCAAGTTGGTGACCATTAAAGCACTAAACTCAAATGTGAGGCTCTTCTGAGTATGGGAGTCTACATTGGTCCCTGGTCCACAAAGCCAGTGGTAGTTTATAGAATAGTTCCCCAGGCTTATTTGGAAACTATGTTAAGGTGTTTTGAACTGTCACAATAATTTTGAGGTGTGATTGGCATTTTGTGTGTGGTGGAGTGACAGAGACACTAAGCTTCCTGTTATGTGATAAACATTTGTCCACACCCCCAAAGTATGAATGTCAATTATCTCTAGACAATCAAATGGATGAAAACGTATTTGCAAGGATCTGAACCTAGAACCTAATTCTGTTTAAGATACATACTGAAAACATTTTTGCAGTTTTAGTATACTTTGGGTTTCCAAAGAGAGCAAATGCCAAGTAATTTGAGAGAAAGTTGTACTCGGTATTGTTTGAAATTTCCTTGAGTTATTTATCATTTCGGAACATCCTATCTCCAATGACATGGACCTTCACCACCCTTTTCACAGCTGTCACACTTGCAAAGGTCATATAGACTTATATCTATATGAACACAAGATGTTTATCTGTTCCTTTTATAAAAATGTCAGATATAAAGAAAACTATTGACAATATTCAGTTCAATATTTGCATTCTTACCATTTACAATTTATTTATTATAATTTGGTATATGCCTATGTATCTTTCATTTATCCTCAAATAGAATAGTGACTATGCATTGTGTATGAAATAAAATAATTTTTTAAATGTAAAATTTTATCACAGTGTGGGCATAATACTGATGCACATTTTCTTTTGAACTTTTGTGTAGAGATAGATTATCACCTATGAATTTCATGCCAGGATAGGTTAGTCTATCACACATAGCATTAATCATCCATGTCTTCATTTTTTTAAATATAATTTATTGTCATATTGGTTTCCATACAATACCCAGTGCTCATCCCAACAAGTGCCCTCCTCAATGCCCATCACCCAGTTTCCCCTCTCCTCCACCTCCCATCAGCCCTCAGTTTGTTCTCAGTATTTAAGGCTCTCTTAAGATTTGCCTCCTTTGCTCTCTGTAACTTGTTTTCCCTTTCCTCTCCCCCATGGTTTTCTGTTCCATGTCTTCATTTTGACTTTAATGGAAAGGCTTCTAGTGTTTCCCTGTTAACAATGTGCTGGCTTTGGGGAAAACATAGCTATATTTTAGTTGTTTTATAGAATAAAACCTTTTAAATCAAGAATGACTATTGAGTTTCATCCAGGCCCTTTCTGACAAAGACTTCACAGATGGCAATATGGTGTTTTTTCTTTATACCTAATTGCTGTGCTGAATTACATTAATAAATTACCCAGCATCGAGAAAGATTTCCTGGTTTCTCTGGTAAAACCCTATGTAGGAATCCTTACTGGGTGAAAAACAATGCAAGAGAAGAAGCTGGGATGTTCACTGTCATCCCGGCACACAAGCCTCTAGAATGCAATTTTTCACTTGGTAAATTTACAAACAATAGCCAGTCCCAAGATTTGGCTGTTAAATCTACAAATGCTCCAGAGGTTGATCACACATGCTGGGATAATAACATAGCATCTGCTGACAAAAATGGTCTTGGAGAGAGTAAGAATGTCTCTATGAAATCACCTCACCAAGTCCCTAAGATATTGTCCCTGGGATTGCTTTCTCTGGGTGCATTTCTTTTCTTTTCCCTTTTCCGAACCCATCGCTATTTGCAACCTACTTGCACAATGGAAAACAAAGAGAGTGGAGAGAACACATCCACTCCAAACAACTTGGCCAGGCTGGAGGCGCTTGTTCCTGCATACATGGCCTAGACAGGAGGACAGACAACAAGCCAATCGCCCAGATGACTGGATGTGAACAGACAGTATGTTTATAGAATGCCTTTCCAGGCAACAAGTGATTTACATTCACAGTAGTCTCTGCATGCATGGCTGCTATCCTTTTTCCCACAATGCTCACCAAGCATCTGAGACTCAGGGTTCTTTTTAGCTCAAGACCATGGTCAACAAAAGGCAGAACCGGGTCTGGATCCCGGTACCTCTCCCTCACTTAAGAAACATTTTTGGAGTATATACGTTGCTTCTACCTAAGTGTAGTTATGACACCAAATGTGCTCATATGTGAGAATGTGGCTTGTTGAGTATGGGGCTTCTAGAAAGTGCAGAGGTGTCAGTGGCAGTGGGAAGGAAGATTGTGGGATTCCAGCTTGGGGGAAGTTGACAGGGAGGATGTGGGGGGTGCACTGCCTTTCCCGAGTCAGTGCTGCTTCTTGTCATCCTATGCATCCTGGGAAGCTTTCCGTGAGCTCACGCTCCATCCAAGAAGAAGGGAGTGAGGGAGAAAAGGAAGGAACAAATACATGAATTTATTTATTTGTTTGTTTGTTTGTTTTTTATAGTTTATTGTCAAGTTTGTTTCCATATAACACCCAGTGCTCATCCCAACAAGTGCCCTCCTCCATACTTATCATCCTGCTTCACCTCCCCCCATCCCATCTGACCTCAGTTTGTACTTGGCATCAAAGAGTCTCATGGTTTTCCTCTCTCCCTCTCCCCCAGTATTTTTCCCCTTCTTCTCCCCCATGGTCCTCTGTTAAGTTCCTCCTAATTTTCCTATACATGCAAACATATGGTAGCTGTCCTTCTCTGCCTGACTTATTTCGCTCAGCATAACACCCTCAAGGTCCATCCATGTTGCTACACATGGTCAGATTTCATTATTTCTCATTGCCATGTAGTATTCCATTGTATAGATAAACCACATCTTCTTGATCCATTCGTCTGTTGATGGACACTTAGGCTCTTTCCATGTTTTGGCTATTGTGAGTGCTGCTATGGACATTGGGGTACATGTGCTCCTATGCATGAGCACCCCTCTATGACTTGCATAAATTCCTAGCAGTTCTATTGCTGGGTCATAGGGGAGTTCTATTGTTAATTTTTTGAGGAACTTCCACACTGTTTTCCAGAGGGGCTGCAACAGTTGACATTCCCACCAACAGTGTAGGAGGGTGCCTGTTTCTCCACATCCTCGCCAGCATCTAGAGTCCTTTGATTTGCTCATTTTAGACACTGACTGGCATGAGGTCGTATCTCAGTGTGGTTTTGATTTGTATTTCCCTGATGAGGAGGGAAGCTGAGCAGCGTTTCATGTGTCTGTTTGCCATCTGTATATCCTCTTTGGAGAAGTGTCTGTTTATATCTGCTGCCCATTTCTTCACTGGATTATTTGCTTTCCAGGTGTGGAGTTTGGTGAGTTCCTTACAGATTTTGGATACTAACCCTTTACCTGATATGTCATTTGCAACTATCTTTTCCCATTCCGTCGGTTGCCTATTAGTTTTATGGATTGTTTCCTTTGCCATGCAGAAGTTTTTTTATATTGATGAAGTCCCAATAGTTCATTTTTGCTCTTGTTTCCCTTGCTTTTGGGGATGTGTCAAGTAAGAAGTTGCAGCGGTGGAGGTCAAGGAAGTTGTTTCCTGCTTTCTCCTCTAGGGTTTTGATGTTTTCCTGTCTCACGTTCAGGTCCTTTATCCATTTTGAGTTTATTTTTGTGTATGGTGTGAGAAAATGATCTAGTTTCATTCTTTTGCATGTTGCTGTCCAGTTTTCCTAGCACCATCTGTTAAATAGGCTGTCTTTTTTCCATTGGATACTCTTTCCTGCTTTGTCAAAGGTTAGTTGGCCGTATACTTTCAGGTCCACTTCTGAGTTCTCAATTCTGTTCCATTGGTCTATGTGTCTATTTTTGTGCCAAAACCACACTGTCTTGAAATGACAGCTCTGTAGTAGGGGCTAAAGTCTGGGATGGTGATGCCTCCGATTTTGGTTTTCTTCTTCAATATTACTTTAGCTCTTCGGGGTCTTTTGTGGTTTCATACAAATTTTAGGATAGTTTGTTTTGGTTTTGAGAAGTATGCTGGTGCAATTTTGATGGGGATTGGATTGAATGTGTAGATTGCTTTGGGTAGTAATGCCATTTTAACTATTTATTCTTTCAATCCATGAGCACGGAATGTTTTTCCATTTCTTTGTGTCTTCTTCAATTTCCTTCATAAGTTTTCTATAGTTTTCATCATACAGATCTCTTGTATCCTTGGTTAGGTTTATTCCTAGGTATTTTATGTTTTTTTTTTTTTTTGCAGTTGTAAATGGGATCAGTTTCTTGATTTCTCTTTCTCTTGTTTCATTGTTGGCGTATAAAAATGCAACTATTTTTGTACGTTGATTTTGTGCCCTGCAACTTTACTGAATTCACGGATCAGCTCTAGTACTCTTTTCGTGGAGTCTCTTGGGTTTTCTATGTAAAGTGTCATGTCGTCTGCGAAAAGTGAAAGTTTGACTTCTTCTTTGCCAATTCTGATGCCTTTGATTTCCTTTTGTTGTCTGATGGCTGATGCTAGGACTTCCAGCATTGTTAAACAACAGTGGTAAGAATGGACATGCCTGTCGTGTTCCTGATCAGGGGGAAAGCTCTCAGTTTTTCCCCGTTGAGGATGATGTTAGCTGAGGGCTTCTCATAGATGGCTTTTATGATGTTTAAATAAGTTCCTTCTATCCTGACTTTCTTGAGAGTCTTTATTAAGAAGGGATGCTGTATTTTGTCAAATGCTTTTTTTGCATCTATCTACAGGATCATATGGTTTTTATCTTTTCTTTTGTTGATGTGATGTATCACATTGATTGATTTGCGAATATTGAACCAGCCCTGTAACTCAGGAATGAATCCCACTTGATCTTGGTGGATGATTCTTTTTATGTGCTGCTGGATTCGATTTGCAAGGATCTTGTTGAGGATTTTTGCATCCGTATTCATCAAGGATATTGGCCTGTTATTCTCTTTTTTTGCTGGATGTCTGTCTGGCTTGGGAATCAGAGTGATGCTGGCTTCATAAAATGAGTCTGGGAGTTTTCCTTCGATTTCTTTTCTTTTTTTTTTGGAATAGCTTGAGAAGAATTGGGATTAATTCTGTTTTATACGTCTGGTAGAATTCCCCAGGGTATCCATCTGGCCCAGGGCTCTTATTTGCTGGAAAAGTTTTGATAACTAATTCGATTTCCTCACTTGTTATGTCTCTGTTCAGGTTCTATCTCTTCCCGAGTGAATTTTGGTAGTGAGTGTGTGTTTAGGAATTTGTCCATTTCTTTTAAGTTGTCCAGTTTGTTGGCACATAGTTTTTCATTGTATTCCCTGATAATTGCTTGTATTTCTGAAGGGTTGGTTGTAATCAGTCCATTTTCATTCATGATTTTGTCTATTTGAGTGATCTCTCTTTTCTTTTTAAGAGACTGGCTAGAGGTTTGTCAATTTTGTTTATTTTTTCAAAAAACCAACTCTTGGTTTCGTTGATCTGTTCAACTGTCTCTTTGGTTTCGATACTGTTTATTTCTGCTCTGATTTTTATTATTTCTCTTCTCCTACTGGATTTGGGGTGCTCTTGTTGCTCTCCCTCTAGTTGCTTTAGATCTACTGTTAGATTTTGCACTTGCGCTTTTTCTAATTTCTTGAAATAGGCCTGGCATGCAGTGTACTTTCCTCTTAGGACTGCTTTTGCTGCATCCCATAGAGTTTGGATTCTTGTATTCTCATTTTCATTTGTTTCCATATATTTTTAAATTTCTTCTCTAATTTCCTGATTGGCCCATTCATTCTTTAGTAGGGTGTTGTTTAACCTTCAATGTTTTTGGAGGTTTTCCAGACTTCTTCCTGTGGTCGATTTCAAGCTTAAACGCATTATGATCTGAAAGTGTGCATGGTATGATCTCAATTCTTTTATATTTATTGAGGCTGCTTTACGTCCCAGTATGTGATCTATCTTGGAGAATGTGCCATGGGCACTTGTGAAGAAAGTGAATTCCATAGCCTCAGGATGTAGAATTCTAAATATATCTGTCAGATCCATCTGATCCAATGTGTCATTCTGATCCATTGTGTCTTTACTGATTTTCTGTCTAGTTGACCTGTCCATTGCTGTAAGTGGAGTATTAAAATCCCTTGCTATTAGCACATTCTTATCGATAAGACTGTTTCTCTTTGTGATTAAATGTTTTATGTATTTAGGTGTTCCACATTTGGTGCATAAACATTTATAATTGTTAGCTCTTCCTGATGGATAGACCCTTTAATTATTATGTAATGCTCTTCTTCATCCCTTGTTACTGTCTTTACTTTAAAGTCCAGTTTGTCTGATATAAGTATAGCTACTCTAGCTTTCTTTTGATTTCCAGTAGCATGATAGATATTTTTCCATCCCCTTACTTTCTATCTGATGGTGTCTTCCTGTCTAAAATGAGTTTCTTGTAGACAGCAATTAGATGGATTTTGTTTTTTTATCTATTCTGCTTCCCTTTGTCTTTTGATTGGGGCATTTAGTCCATTTACATTCAGCGTTAGTGTTGAAATATATGGGTTTAGAGTCATTGTGTCATCTGTGGGATTCACGTTTGTGGTGGTGTCTTTATTATCTTATTTCTTTACAACATTTCCCTCAGAGAGTCTCCCTCAGGATTTCTTGTAGGGCTGGTTTAGTGGTGACAAATTCTTTCATTTTTTTAATTTATTTGGAAAGACTTATCTCTCCTTCAATTCTAAATGACAGGCTTGCTGGATAGAGGATTCTTGGCTGCATATTTTTACTGTTCATCACATTGAAGATCTCCTGCCATTCCTTTCTGGCCTGCCAAGTTTCAGTAGATAGGTCTGTCACCACTCTGATAGGTTTCCTTTTGTATGTTAGGGCACTTTTCTCCCTAGCTACTTTCAAAATTCTCTCTTTGTCCTTATATTTTGCCAGTTTTACTATGATATTTCACACAGAAGATCGATTCAAGTTACGTCTGAGGTGAGTTCTCTGTGCCTCTTGAATTTCAACTCTACTTCCCTCCCCAGATTGGGAAGTTCTCTGCTATAATTTGTTCCAGGACTCCTCCAGCACCTTTCTCTCTCTCTTCCTCTTATGGAATTCCTATGATACGGATATTGTTCCATTTGATTGTATCACTGAGCTCTCGAACTCTTCTTTCATGCTCCTGGATCAGTTTATCTCTCTTTTTCTCAGTTTCCTCTTTTTCTACAATTGTGTCTTCAAAATCATTTATTCTCCTTTCTGCCTCTTCAATCGTGCATTGGACGCCTCCAGTTTATTATGTATCTCATTTATCACATTTTTTAATTCACCATAACTATTTTTAAGGTCCACAGTGTTTGTAGCCATAGTTTCTATGATGTCCTCCATACTTTTTTCAAGCAAGGCGATTAATTTTATGATTATTGTTCTAAATTCTTGTTCAGTTATGTTGCTTATATCTGTTTTGAGCAGTTGTTTAGCTGTCATTTCTTTCTGGAATTTCTTTGGAGGAGAGTTCTTCCGTTTTATCATTTTGGTTAGCTTTCTATCTCTTGTTAATTTTAAAAGCTTGTTGTACACTCTGCCCCTGCGAGTTCTGCTGTATTAGAGAGGGATCTTTGAGTGTTCAGGGCCTATCTGTTCAGGAAGTGTTCTTTGAATGGTGTCTCTTGGTTTCTCTTGTTGACCGTTTGGTTATTTTGTTTCCCACTGGTAGTGGTATTTGGGACTCTGCACCATGTGTAGTTTGGCTTGTTTCTTGAGGCAGCCCTGGAAAAAGAAAACAGACAACCACAGAGGGAACACAGGTACACAAATGCACAGAAAAAACCAATAAACAGGCAAACCCAGGCTCAGGTAAAAACAGCTACAACATCAACAAAACAGCTCTCTGGCAGGGATGGACGTGGTTTGGTGTAGGCAGGTCCATCCTCCACTGTGTTCCTTGGCTGCTCCCTGAGGCCCCGCCTTAGTGATTGTGGGGTAGAAGAATGGCGTCGCCCCAGTCCCTTCTCAACCAAGCGTTGCAAATCACTTCTTCCGTCCGATATCCCTGTGCTGAGGATGTAGTCAAGGTGGGCTGAGTTGTATGCCCCAAGTCCTGCCTCATTTCCAGGTTCCAGTCCCGGGCTTTATTTATACTACCCTAAACAGCCCTGCAGGTCGCTGCTTCCTTGCTGCCGGGGGTTGAGTGAGGGGTGGGGGAAGTGTTGCAGCCTCAGATGCCTGGGGTCAAGCAGTGATACAACCTGATTGCGTTCGGGGAAGGTAGCAATTTCAGGTCCGCAGAATCCGCACCCCCACCACGCGCTGCAGGCGCAGCCCCTGCATCACCCGCCGAGGCCGCCAGTGATGGTGGAGCGCAGCTGTGCAGTTTTTCTGGCGCCTTCTGCGACCAGGGGCGCCTAGTTCAAAGTCAGCACCCCAGCCAGAACTAAAAAACACTATCTTTCCAAGCCGAGGTTTTTCTCTTCTCCAGAGACAGTTCTATGAGCAATCTCAGCTTCTCTTTCCTTTCCCCTGGTCTCGCCGCAACTCACCACTGCTCACTGGTTTATTACTCACCACAGCTGCATGCAAGCTGAGTTCCATCTCCTCCCTCCTTGTCTCTGGGTCCCGTCCCACTTTTATCTTCCCCAGTTTGCACTCACGCACTTATGAGTTTTCCTTCCCAGTGTATTCTGTCTCTTTCTCTTCCCAAATTCCTGTGGCTCAGTGTCCTACGACTTCAGGCCTTCTCTGTTTGAGAGATGGGTGCAGGCGAAATGCACGGAGCTCCCTACTTCTCTGCCATCTTGCCCACCTCCCACCAAATACATACACTTAAACCTCTTACTATTTTGTTTTTTACATTTTATTTAGAAATAAATTCACAGAAAAGGTGTAAAATAATATAAACAACACCTAGACACATTTTACTCAAGTTTAACTTTTGTTAATATTTTATTCCAGTGCCTTTATCATTCTCTCTTTCTCTGCATGTGTGTGTACATATGTAAGAATACATGCACAGAGATGCACAGAGCATTGTATGAATCACCTGACTGCAAGTTGTATCATGGCCATTCACATCTAAATATTTCCACAGTTATTTTCTGCAAATAGAAATATTCTTTTGTGTAACTATAACACAGTTAACGACCTCAGTAAATTCCATATATTCAACACTGATACAACATTTTCATCTAATCTCTTGTTCATATTCCAATTTTGCCTATTGACCCAATAGTGACCTTCAGAACATTCTCTCCCCTTCCCTGTCTTGGTTGTCATGTATCTTTAGTCTCTTTGATCTGGACTTCTCCCTCAGCCTCTCTTTTTCCTTTACAATATTGACATTTTTGAAGAAACTCTGATCTTGTTGTTGTAAGAACAATGTCTCAGGCTAGTCTGATGTTTTCCCCTCATCTGAGTCAGTCTGTGCATTGCAGACCAGAATACTGCATCTGAAATGTTGTGTCCTCAGAGTACAGCAGTTGGAGGCTCATAGTACACTTACAATTCTATTTTAAAAGGAGATAAAGTAGGGGCACCTGGGTGGCCCGGTCAGTTAAGCATCTGACTCTTGATTTCCACTCAGGTCATGATCTCATGGTTTGTGTATTCAAGCCACACATCGGGCTCTGCACTGACATTGCAGAGCCTGCTTGAGATATTGTCTCTCACTCTCTACCCCACCCATGCTCACTCTCTATCTCTCTCTTTCTCAAAATAAACTTAAAAAAAATAAAATTAGAAGGGAAAAAATAAAATTGTATTTAACAGATGAGGTGGGAGGAGGCACCCTGTCTCCTGATTCTGCTCACCCTCCCTGTAGGTGCCCCCATTATCTTTTTAAAACACCAAGTGACACTACCATCCTGAAGTCCCTTCTGAGACCAGATCCCACACTCCCTGAGTCAAGTCCTACCTCGGCTAAACCTCCATTCCCTTTGTTCTCCCTAGTCTCGGGCCTCATCTCTTTTAGGGCTTTTCATACCCTGAGCTCTTTGTTCCAAACATGACAAGAGAGTGTGCTTCATGCTTCCATGTCTTTCACCCCATTGCTTCCTCTGCTGAAGGGATTTTCCTCTTGCCAGCTGCTGTCTGAGTCCCCAGAAGTTGATTCTTCCCCTGTCTTTTTGATCATCATGGGTTTGTACAGCCTTTCCTCAATACCCTTGGAGAATAAGTAACATATATCATTCATGTTCCTTATTTTGAGACATAGGACTAAATGCCCAATGAATAGAATGCACTGATTAGTGAGTGAATGGATGAAGCTGTGGCAATGATAAGTTCATCAGTTGGCTCAGAGTGGGCTTTTTATTTTATGACAGAAGAGGATGATTATACCCGGATATATACCTGGATATATACCAGTTACTCTGGATAAGATGGTATCGTGGCCCAAAAAGAAGGAATCACTAAGAAATGGTTTGGCCTTATATGTAAAGACTGCTAGATTATAGTTAATGCTCTCAAGTAATTTCATGGCTTCCGTGGCTTTATATCTGGTGATAAATGATGTTTATTTACTTATTTTTTTCTGAAAGAGCTCATCACATATTCAGTACTAACCTTCCTCTCTAGAAATATTATTGCAACAGACACTTTGTTGGTTGGGAAATGTTTATGTTATGCCACACTTGTATCTGATTCATTCTAACAATGACCAGGTTATTTAAAAAAGGAAACTAGCTTTCATGCACTGTTGACTGAATGTATACTGGTGCAGCCACTATGGAAGATAGTAAGGAAGTTTCTCAGAAAATTAAAAATAGAAATATCCTATGATCCAATAATTCCACTACTGGATATTTACTATACTCCTTAAATGAAAACACTAATTCAAAAAATATATGCATCCATATATTCATTGCAGCATTATTTACAGCAGCCAGGGTACGGGAGCAACCCATGTGTTGTGTCCATTGATAGATGAATGGGTAAAGAAGAGGTGGTATGTATACACAAGGAAATACTACTCAGCTATATACAAGGATGAGATCTTGTCATTTGTGACAACACGAATAGAATGGTAAGGGAAAGAAGTCAGAGAAAGACAAATATCATATTTTTCACTTATATGTGGGATCTAAAAAAGCAAACGAACAAATGAGCAGACAAAGAAGCAACAAACAATCAAATACAGAGAACAAACTGAGGGTTGCCAGAGGGGAGGTGGGTAGGAGAAAGATGAAATAGATAAAGGGGATTAAGAGGTACAAACGTCCGTTAATACAACCAATAAAGCATGAGATGAAAAGGACAGCATCGGGGGTATTGTCAATAATATTATAATAACGTTGTTTGGTGACAGATGGTGGCTACACTTATCTGACAAGCAGTGAGTAATGTATAGAATTATTGAATCATTATGTTGTACACCTGAAACTAATACAATATTGTATGTTAATTATAGTTCACTTAAAAATAAATACATAAGGGGCGCCTGGGTGGCTTAGTCGGTTGAGTGTCCGACTTTCGCTTAGGTCATGATCTCGCGGTTCGTGGGTTCGAGGCCTGCGTCGGGCTCTGTGCTGACTGCCAGCTCAGAGCCTGGAGCCTGTTGCAGAGTCTGTATCTCCCTCTCTCTCTGACCCTCCCTTGCTCACACTGCCTCTCTCTCTCTCTCCTAGAAATAAAAATTAAAAAAAAATAAATACATAAATAAATAAAAATAAGGAAAGAAACCCATTCATTTTTAGTTACCATAGACAGCAATTAACTTCATTATTTCAAATTAGACAATTCTCTTCATTTTGAACCTCCAAGCAGTCCATATCCTCATACCTCCAGGGTTCTTCCTCCTTCAAATTGTCCTGATGCAAGCCCACAGAACATAATCTTGCATGGTACATGGGATTTGTGTATCAGAAATGTCACTAACTCCAATACATAGAATTTGCTGGCTGGCATGGTTGATTATCAAAACAAAACAAACAACAAACATAGTCCAACACAGAAAAGTAGACTTCTTATCAGGCATTATTTAACAGTGGCACTTAAATTATTTTTTATTATTTACCCAGAAATATTCATCTCTTTAAGTGCAGCGGTACTTCCTCATTCTCACAAGTGTTCATTTAGCACCAACTAGACCCAGTGTGCTAGGCACTGGACCATTCCCCAGAGATACAAAAACTAAATCAGACAGTTTGTTTCCTAGGGGATCTTACTCTCACTGAAGGAGACACCTAAGTGAACCAGTCCTGATCTTATCGGTGTTCCAACAGTTGCTCTGTCCTGTGATTCTCTAATAAGACCTTTCCTCTCCCAAGCATCAATCTCTTGGCAAACCCATTAGATACTGACCTGTTCTCTCTGCTTGGACCAAGCTTTCTTTTAATGCACACTTACCCTGGTCTAGCTGGATGTTCCTCCCTTGCTCTCCCAAAGAACCTACGGGGTCCTCTATCTCAGCACATACCTTCCTGTGTTTGTCTGTTTATCACCACTTATCCAAACTAAACAGAGAGAAATGTCAGGAGACAATTTTTCTTTTCAGTTTGCATCCCTTGTTCTGTGGGGAGCAAATCTAGAGCAATGAATATTTGTTAGGTGGATGGTGGAAGGACAGATGTGATGGGACGTGATAGGAGTCTTGAGTCATCATGGAGGCAGTCTGCCAGAAAAGAGGGAAAGACGGAAGGCAAATGCAGAAGCTTCAACTTTTTAGTAAATCTTACAACCCTTGTTTGTAGGCATGGCTCTAAAATAGATAATCATGCAGATCCGTTGTCTAAGGAGGCTCTTTGCTTATTCCAGGGACTCGACCTCGCTTCCACACAGTTTGCAATCACCTCTGGGAGACCTGGTTCTACGTCTTAAGCACTTTTTTCTGAAAAGTTCTTTTGATGGCAAATCTGTTCTTTGAGGTTTGATTTAAAGTTTGGAAACAGGTCAAAGACATTTCAAGCAGAAACTATTTTACTGCAGATTTCCTAATACTTAGAGTAGTGCCCAGGGTGTTGTAGATGTTCAAAAATGTTTATTGAATATATGAATGAAAATATTATTTTACTCCAAAATCAAGCTTGAATAAAAATAATTACACCATTTTTCTCATTTGACTCAGAGGCTCGATCTTAAGGCTGTTCTCATGGAAAATTCCAAAACTGTTTGAGGAAAAATTGTAATGTAAGTCTATAGCTACCTAACTCACTCTAAAGGACACTCAGATAAATGATAATTGAAGAAATGTTACCCTTTGTGTATTGTAGTTGTACATGTAAATATATGTTTAATATCCACTTTCAATGAACAAATGAATCACTCAATACTAGGCCACTGAACGGGTAAGCTGAGGATTTATGAGGGTACAGACAGAGGTTGAGTGGCCTCCAACATATTTTCAGAAAATGGTTTTGCTTTATGAGATTTTTAAAAGTTAATTTTTTTTTTTTTTTTTTTTTACAGAGAAGCATCTAGAAAAGGGAGTGATGACTCAGAGACAGGTAAAGGTAAAAGGTAAAAATTCGTAAGTGAGTAGCAGGCATAGACTTTTTCTCCCACTCTGTCCAGGAGAATTATACAAACACTTTTTTTGATGCAAAGGAGGAACTAGACTAAGAATTGACTACATTTTTTTTTGACGGTGACAATGATAATTGTTCATGCTAAGTTATTACTGGTTGTAAAGAATGTTCAGACAAAATGTTCATGGTCATCCTTTACTCCTGGCTTTCTCTCAAAACCTGTATCGAAGGCATTAGAAATTCTGTTACTGTAGTCTTAAAAATAAATCAGAGCATTTTAAACATAAATTCCAATCCATTAACATTGCCATTTGGTTTCATGACCTGAAGTTTGAAAAACACTGCTCTAGATGAAGCATTTTATAGAATTTTCTCTTTTTGAGCTTTATTGCATGACTTAGTATTCTCTTTTTATTATGTCCTTGATAATCCTTATACCTCCTGTCATTTCCACCTTCAAATAATGTTTGTGCTTAGCAAGTATAAAATCAATTTCCCTTCTTATAGTAAAAAAACCTGTTTTATCATAAGAATACTCTTAGGCCGTTTTTAAAAGATATCCCGAGTTTGTTAATTGATTTAAAGTTATATTCTACCTATCCATTTGTTACAGCAGGAATAAAAAAAGTAGAACATTGTGCTTTCCCCAAATGCACAGTGACAAAAAACAGAATAACTTTGCAACCCAAGCCCCTCAGACTGTAAAAACATTGTTTGGTGCATCGTCTCACATCTAATTAGAGTACTTTCTCTCACTACTCCTCTATTGTTTGAAAAAAGAACTTATGATTTCCTATGTTGAAATTGCTTGATTACTGTTTTAGGAAAGGAAAATATTTGTTTCACCATTTGCTGGTGTAAAACTGCCCCTCACACTCAGGGGAGATTTTAAGTCTCTAGATTGCTTTTCTCCAGCTTCCTATGTAGCCATTTGCCTAGCTTTTGTGAACAATGTAATACATTAAAAAATACTTTATGGAACTGAATCTAGAGTATTTATCGATCTAAAACCAGTGTTGTCTAAGAGCGGGGCAGCAGCAGCGTGTGGTTGATCTGTTTCTGTGCCCTGACTAATGCTTAGTCTGGGCCCACAGGACACTAGAAAACTACAGAGAGTCTGAGCCTCTTGCAGTTTATTTCAGGAATAAGAAGTAGAAACTGGGGGGGATGGTTGGTGAGAGAAAACTTTCTGTTTTCCTATTCTCTTCAGAAAGAAACCATAGGTAACTACAATCCGGATTCCAAATGAACTATGAGGGATTACTTCTTCACATAAATGGAACTTTTCTGTATTAGTATTGTATTTGTGTCGTATTCTTTATGCCTATGAGTCATCTGTCCTGGGTGTTCTCTGTGAGGGAGGGCACATCTGTATGAGCTTTCTTATTCAACATGGCCTCCAACAAAGTCCAACGCACAGAAGATGTCCAACACACACTGGTAAATTGATTAAATAAAAGCATATATTAGCATACTTCTTTGGTGGACAGGTAGAAAAAGTGTAAAATCTATGAAAGAGAAATGATACATAAGCAAACACACAGGGGAGATTCTTAGAAAGAGTGAGTGCAGAAGCAAAGAATAAAAGGAAGAATAATGGAAGCTGAGAAAGAAAGTAGTTTATTTTAAGATACTTTCCAAAGCCCAATATATTTTATTTGAAATAGAAGAAACCTCCATTCTTTACTTTATTACCTTAGACACAAAGGGAATACCATAAATTTCCCTCTGGAATGACCATCTGGTAAAACAAAGGTTGGGAGCCCCACCGGGGCCTGGTCGAGAGTCCATTCAATGCCTTCTGGCAACAGGTGGACACTCACAATCCGCCTTGGGAGCATGCTTGCTTCTCTTTGGGGAAATTCCACTCTTTCTCTCACTTCCGCCCATGCTGAGCCTTCGCACTGCTTCCCTGCCATTCTCTTTCATTTCCTACAGCTCCTGGCACTGCCTAGTTCTTGCTGGGCCCTCAGGCTCAAATTAGTAGCTTGGACTGCACCTCTACCTGCTCCACCAAATCCCAAACTACCAGGTCAACCTCCATACCTTGGGGGAACTGCACAGCCCCAGGCTCAGCTTGCCTATCCTTGGTTTTTGGTGTCTCTCATGTTACTTTTTTGGTTCTAGTTTGTCCAAGGTGTTCTCAGTCCACTTTAGGGCAGTTGGTTCCTTATCTCCTACATACACTTCTCTCTGTCAACCCTCAGAAACTCTCACCCCAAGACAGAACTGTAACAGAACCAAACAAGCATCAAAACCCCTCAGTGTTGGCCTTTACCTGGAGTCTGACCTGCCCCACACAGAACACCCTCATAAGTGGATGACATTGACCTGTCTGAAACATCACTGGGAGGGGGCAGGTTTAGCAGCAGGAGCTGGAGGGAAGAGAATTTGGAGGAAAAAACGCCCTTAGACTAGAAAGGAGGAAGCTAGGAAGATTGGAGAGAGACTGAGAGTGGTGGTGACCGGTGCCATTCTTTTTTTTTATTTAAAAAAAGTTTTTTTTTCTAATGTTTTATTTATTTCTAGGAGAGAGAGAGAGACAGCGTGAGCAGGGGAGGGTCAGAGAGAGAGGGAGTCACAGACTGAAACAGGCTCCAGGCTCTGAGCTGGCAGTCAGCACAGAGCCTGACGCAGGGCTCGAACCCAAGAACCGCGAGATCATGACCTGAGCCAAAGTTGGATGCTTAACNGGCTCTGAGCTGGCAGTCAGCACAGAGCCTGACGCAGGGCTCGAACCCACGAACCGCGAGATCATGACCTAAGCGAAAGTCGGACGCCTAACCGACTAAGCCACCCAGGCGCCCCTGACCGGTGCCATTCTTGATGTGGGATAGATCTTGTCACCCTTGGTGACACATTTCTCTGAGCAATGCCTTTTCAGAGCCCCTCAAAAAATATTAATTGCATTCTTAGGCATGCTTTGAGGAAATGGATAATTGGGGGAAATATGACATGTAGAAAACCTAGGCTCTTTAAAAAAATTTTATTTTACTTTTATTTATTTTTGAGGCAGAAAGAGACAGAGCACAAGTAGGGGAGGGGCAGAGAGAATGATACACAGAATCTGACGCAGGCTCCAGGCTCCGAGCTGTCAGCACAGAGCCTGACACAGGGCTCGAACCCAAGAACCGTGAGATCATGACCTGAGCCAAAGTTGGATGCTTAACTGACTGAGCTACCCAGGCACCCCAAACTTAGGCTCTTTTAAGAAAGCAAGCAGGAGTTTGCAAAAGTAGGATAGGAGTTTCCAAAACCTAAACAAACGGAAGGATTAGAATTTTGTAAGGCTTGGAACAGGTGATTTCTGGGTGGGCAGGTGATCAAATTTCATGAAGTCTAGGTTTTCCAGGAATTTGGGTGCTCAGCTGACAGTTAAATTGCACAATTGTTTTGTTTTACCAAGTATTCAAGGAGCTTGGCTCTCGGGACCTTCAGACATTTTCACTGAGTGATAGAGTTTTAATTATTTTTAATGTTTTTACTTATTTTTTGAGAGAGAGAGAGAGACAGAGCACAAGTAGATGAGGGGCAGAGAGAGGGAGACACAGAATGTGAAAAGGCTCTAGGCTCTTAGCTGTCAACACACAGCCCAATGCGGGGCTAGAACTCATGAACCGTGAGATCATGACCTAAGCCAAAGTCAGTCGCTTAACCGACTGAGCCACCCACCAGGCATCTCCCCCCTCCCATTGTGTACTTGTAACTTAAAGAAAATTACATTTAAAAACATACTGCTCAGGGGTGCCTGGGTGGCTCAGTCAGTTAAGTGTCCTGCTTTGGCTCAGGTAATGATCTCACAGCTGCTGAGTTCAAGCCCTGTGTTGTCGGGCTCTGTGCTGACAGCTCAGAGCCTGGAACCTGCTTCTGATTCTGTGTCTCCCTCTCTGTCTGCCCCTCCTCCACTCACAATCTTTATCTCTGTCTCTCAAAAATGAATAAACATTAAAATTTTTTTTTAAATTAATGCACAATAGTGTTTGGGATTTGAGGCAACATCTGGTTCCTTTAGTCCAATTTGCATGTCATGGTCTCAGCCTCTTATTGGCTATAAAATTAGTTTAATAGGTCATCTAACCAAATAATAAAATAAAGTAGGAAATGTCAGTATTCACATGGTAATAGTAAATACTGTTGAAAGAAAATTTTATTTTCTTTATGTACATGTGTTTATATATGTACATATGTGCATGTACATGCATGTACATGTATATATGACCTCAGCAAACCTTTTTTTGGAAAAATGCCAAATATTAACATTAATATTTGGCTGTAGGAAAGAAAATTTGATGACACCATGAAAAAATAAATTTCTAATATATAAGAATAAATCTTAATTTAAAAATATATTCTTTTCAGAGAGCCTGGGTGGCTCTGTTGGTTAAGCATTCAACTTTTGATTTCAGCTCAGGTCGTGATTCTCTCTCTTCCCTTCCAACAGGGTTGCTGTCTCTCTTTCTCTCTCAGAATAAATAAACTTTATATATTATTCTCTATGTTATTACAAACTTTAATGGTCATATTTTTTATTTTATTTTTTTAAATGGTCATATTTTTTAAGCTGCACATTAGTTACAGGAACAAATGTTGAGCATGACTGGTGGCTGAATGCCCCTGAGTTCACTACACTGCACATTCACAATATGAGAAAGGACTAACTTTAATTGAGGTCGCTGGACAGGAAGCTATTTTGGGGAACCATCATTTTTCCTATCAGTCTATTCTTTTCTTTGCTTTCTTTATATTATTTGTGTTACCTGTGTACCTCAATTGACTGACAGAACGCACCGTGTCCAAGGCTCAAGGACAAGTCACATCTAGACACTGGGACAGTTTTGGAGCATAAATGAATGATACTGCAGTGTCTGCCGCACATCAAGGAATGAGGTTTGGACTTTGCACATATGAGCCCGTCGGTGTTGGGCAGCAGGCTTGCCCCCTGGGTTGTGGTGTGGTGGCACTGTGTGGTAGTAACTGACTCTCCAGGAGAGCGTTTGGAAAAGTGCATTTTCAGAAGAAGAATCAAAGGCATCTGTGATGCCTTAGCCAGGTAAGGAGGACTATTATGATGTCATGGCACTGGTGATGTCATGGCCACATCCTTTCACCTTTAATTTTTCTTCACACACCTAGGTTGTGAAGCATGCTA
Organism: Hyaena hyaena; assembly: GCF_003009895.1. NCBI lineage: Eukaryota > Metazoa > Chordata > Mammalia > Carnivora > Hyaenidae > Hyaena > Hyaena hyaena. The sequence continues at coordinate 45,805 of NW_024081808.1, read as the reverse complement.
GCTCCTTGTTTATTAGTCTCTGCACCAGCTCTATTTCTTCTTACAGCTGGGCACCAACCACTTCCCTGAACTTTCTGTGAGAGCTGTCTAATCATATGCAGGATTATAGTATCTGTTGATGAGGTGCTATATTTTAATTAATGCAGCCCATAGCTCATTATCTTTTTTGGCAAACCTCGCCAGTAAACACAACTTTTGTTTTCATGTGCTGCAGCAAAGCAATATTTGTTCCATCTTCCATTTCTAAAGTTGTTTTGGGGACCCATGTGCAAGTCATGTCATCTTTTCCCTATTAAATTCCAACTTATCAAATTTTGCCTCTCATTTTATTCTGGGATCCATGATCCAATCTGCCAAAGCATTTGCTATCCTGTTGAGCTTTAAAAAAGACCAGGAATGTGATAATCATTTCTCTGAATTTTAATCTAAACCCTTCAGTTTTTCTATAGTAGCTTCTTTCCAGATTGACATCATTTACTTAATAAATTTTATGGTTGCAAAGCCAACTGTCATTCACCCTATCCTGTCATTCAGCTCATGTTATCTCAATTTCCCCTTAAAATGGCATAAGATCATTTCATATTAAACGCTGAACTAGAAATATCTAATGCCCACAGTGTGCGTGCAACCTACCTGATTAAAAGCCATTAAAATGAAATAAAGTCCATATGGCATGTTTTGTTCTGGATCTTAGTGATATTCTTTCCTTTTCTATATACTCATGAAATGTCCTGGACAAAAGTTAACTTAGTTATAGTTTATGCCCACCACTCTCTCATCCTTCAAAGGAAAAGACACATCTATCCATCAGCAGCTATTCTGTTTCTTTCGCATTCTTTGCTCACCACTAGGGATCATCAGTAGACACTTGGTGATTTTATTCACAATTTCCTCAGTGACTGGTATGTAATTTGTTTTTGACATAGACATCAATCTGTTCAGTGTGACTGGGTACAACCAGACCCATACACACATACACATACACAACCAGGCATGTGCACGTTTTCCATGTAGCTTATACTTTGATTCTCCCTTATAAGTGACTGTTTCATTCTTTTCAATCTCTAAGTCATTTTCCTCAACATTGAAGCTAGCGACAAAATAGGATCTAAGTTTTCTTTTGACATCAGTCAGACTCTTTGTAACAATGATACAACTCCATCTTTGTTCACTTTGTTTCAAATATAACTTGTTTTTCAAGTTTTTAAATTTATCTTGAGAGGCAGAGAAAACATGAGCAGGGGAGGGGCAGACAGAGAAGGAGGAAGGGAGAATCCCAAGCAGGTTCCACATGGTCAGTGCACAGAGCCCAATGCAGAGCTCAAATGCGTGAAACCAGGAGGTCATGAACTGAGCTGAAATCAAGAGTTAGATGCTTAACCTACTGAGCCACCCAGGTGCCCCCCCAAATATAACTTTCAAGAAGTATTTTTAAATCATTGGTTTGGTGATTTCAGATAGTCTTTCATTTTCTGAATCTTTGGTACCATACCTCCCTTTCCTCTTTATAATTTTATTCTTTATCTCTAGTTTCTTCTTGAGCAGCGTTGAAGCCCTTCTTCTCTGTTAGTCCAAGTGTTTCTTTATAGTTTTCCAAGTGTTTTCCTTGGGATCAGCCAGTCGATTCCCATATTGGCTGGTTTTCCAGCCCACATCTGTGCCCTACCCATGTGCGCACTTAGCCTCCATCCTAACCCAAAGAACTGTAACCTGAGAATTCATTTGCCTCTTATTTCCAAACTGTGGCCACTCAGATACATCATCTTCTTTTACAATGTCAAATGAATTCCTCTTCTCTGAATTCTTTTGCTATACTTCATTTCTATTGTCACCCAATCTCTTAAAAGCAGCATGGTATAACCCACAATTCAGGTAACACTACTCATAAATAAACATTGATAATGAAATAAAATTAGTATAACTGGGTAACTCCTTTGCTTCCTTTGCATTTATCCTATTTAGACTATTCTTTTGTGTCAATGTCAGAACTAAATGAGAGTTAGGGAACAAAACAGCGAATCACTACTAGGAAATTCATTAACTAAAGTCACGTTTGCATTCTTATTGTCAATTTTATTTGAACCAAATTCTCCTCCATTTAATGTGCTGTTTAAGCTTTCTTAATAAGAAATAGTACGCCTGAGTTTTTGACTATGTGTGAGCACAGGAAACCTGCATTTCTGACAGAATATTTAATGAATTAACTGAATAAAAGATTTTCAACAGTCCTTGATATGTGAGAAGTGCTCAATAAAAGCTAGTTTTTAGAATAATAATTTTTTTATTTCATTCACACGTTCACACCATAAGGTTTCATTTAATGATGCATATCGTTGTTTCAACAATAGTACAAGAATCTAAATAATGACTTTGCTGATTGGCATTCTCCTGTTCTACCTTATGATACTTATGATCCTTAATATAATATTGTCATGATCTACACCAGAGTTGAATATGTTTTCAAATGTCAATTGTTAAAGAAATAGCCTTGTATGAAGCCTTATGTATTGAATCCAAGAATAGAAAATATACAACTCACACCAAAGAAGAATTGTTTACAAAGAAAATTTACCTTTGGGTTTCTCTAAGTAACCAAGTCTACCACAATCCTTAAAGTCTTTGATCTCAGTTAATGTGTAGATAGGGGTCTTGGGTTGGAATTGCAATCAACACACTACTTCATCAAAAGCTGTCACTACTAAAGAAGTTGTCAGATAATTAAAGAGGTTCCTAACGATGCAGTTGATTTACATACTAGACTTATCTCAGTATAAAACCAGCTGGCAGTAACAAATCACTGAAGAATTGGCAGTGGTCTGCAGGCTTTTTGTTTGAAATAAGTCAATTAAATACACACTTTTGTTTGAAATAAGTCAATTAAAATTTTTATTTCTTAGATAATTCAACCTGTGAGTAAAGTCTATGCTGGGAGTCAATAAGTAGTTTGTATAGTAATTAAGCCATCAGATGACATGACTTTTTTTCTTTCTTTGGTTGGACAGCATTAGACTATGAATTTTATTACTGCAATTCAAGCTGTGCTTATGATGATAACGTAGGTTGGGTCACCAGAGATAGCAAATAAACTACAGAACACTCAGTTAAACTTGAATTTTAGATAATCAATAAATTTTTTTTTTAGTATAAATTGGTTCCATGCAATATTAAGGGCATACTTTTATCAAAACAAGAAAAATGCTGTTTATTTGAATAATAAATTTAATTGAACGTCTTGTATTTTATCTGGCAAACTTATATATAGACTTATGAGCTTACTTGTTGGATCTACCTTACTGCAATACTATGAGTGGCCAACAGCCACAAAAACACCATTTTTTTTTTCATCCAAAATCTCTGACTTTAATTTCCTGGATTGGCAAGAAAGGTTAATTTGTTGATGTAGAGTTAAGAATGATGAGTAAATTGTGAAAACTTCCATGAGAAGGAAGCTTCTATTTTATTATCCATTAATCATGATATGGCAGGTAACTAGAGAGATTCCTTTCCAATACTGTTCAAGCATGAAATGACAAAGATGATAGACAATCAAGCAAATTTCATTTTTTATTGCATAATGAGTTTTGGGCATATTATTAATAACCATTTTACTTACATTAATTACAGGAGCTTTATTTTTCCTGCTGTGTTTTTAGAATAGAGAGTATGCTTTAAGATTCCCATTCCATTTTAAAATTCAGTTGCATGAAATATGGACCACAGAAATTGGAGCATGATCCAACTAATTATATCAGTTAATCATAATTAAGGGTAAATAGAAATGAGATGAGATAATTTTAGCTAATTTATTTCTACTTACTTGTTTTAAAAAGTTAAACAGTTTTAAAAATTAGGTAGTTTCACATGTATTTATTTTATTTAAATGCATAATAACACACAGAATGTAATTAGCCAATACTTGGACTTGAATCTAGGTATGCCTGCTCTAGAATCCACGCTTTGAACCATGCTGCCTCTCCAGATCCTTTCCTCAGACTAGAACAGCAGCTGGTTTTAGGGTTACTAATGGCAGTAGCCTATAATCTTCACTTGCTACCTCATTTCCCCAGATTCATCCCATTATGTATATATTCTACATTCACCTCTTCTGCATTTATTTCCCTGTATCCTCAAATTACTTACTGCTTCAAATTAGTCCTTGAGTCTATTCCTGAAAATAAACCAAACTCTCATAGTAATCTTACACAATAGCAGTTTAGGACCATGTCACCAATCTAAGTTTAAACTGTTTATCATGAGGAACTAAAGTTCAGAATACCTAACTCTATTAAAACAACAATAACAAAACCCCATGGATTATATTTACTTTGTGTTATAAATACTTTATTATTAGAGGAAAACATGCTTGGTAGATTATTTGTAGAGGAACACATTCACATAACCTCACCTACATCAAGAAATAAAATAACCAGGATGCCAGAGGCACCTCCTGATATAACCCCCTGATTCCTACTTACCCAGCTTCTCCAAAAATAATCACTGTCATGATGTTTTACTTCATAGATTAGTTGCTCCTGGTTTTGAACTTTTTAAAAAGTGGAATCATGCACTATATATTCTTTGTAAATTGCCTCATTACTTAACATTATATTTGTGTGATTCATCCACACTATTGCATGTAGCAACCGTCTGTTCATTTTAATTGTTGGGTGGTACCCTATTGTAGGAATATACCAACCCTCAGCAAATCTGTTATACTCTTTCCATTTTTAAGTACTGTAAGTAATGTGCCAATGAAAATTCTTCTCCTTATCTTCCGGGTATAAATATACACATATCTGTTGATTTTATATTCAGAAATCTAATTGTAGAATAACAGGGTAAATGAGTTAAGGTTGGTGCAAGGAAAAAGATGGCACAAGCAAACTGGGATAATTCTTGGCTTTTGTATTTCATGTGAATTTTAGGATTTGCTTGTAAAGAAAAAAGTCCTTGACGATATTATGATTAAAATGGCACGAGTCTATAGGTTAACTTGGGGAGAATTGATACCATTATAATATCTAGTTTTCCAAAATAGCTTATCACTTTGTTTATTTAGTTCTTTAAAAATATGGGGTGCCTGTGTATTTCAGTCAAATGAGTGTCAGACTTTGTTTGTGAGTTTGAGCTTGGCATTGAGTTCTGCACTGTCAGTGTGGAACCTGCTTCAGATCTTCTGTCCCCCCCTCTCTCTGCACCTTTCCTGCTTGTGCTCTCTGTCTCAAAATTAAATAAACATTAAAAATAATGTTTTAGAGTTTTTTCTGTAGGGAAAAATTTTATTTTGTAGTTTATTAAAATATAGTTACTATTTGTATATTGATCTTGTACCCAGCACTCTTGTTTAATTCATATATTAATTCTGGCAGATTACCTATGAATTCTTTTGGAATTACTATACTTACACAAACCTTGTTTTATAAAGAAATGACAATTATATATTTGCCTTGTAAAGGTCTTTTTTTTTTTTTTTTTTTTTTGGTCTTATTGCAATGACTATGGTCACCAGTGCAATGTTGGAATGTTATGATGTCAAACAATCTTATCTATTCTTTGGCTTAAGGATAAATATTCATAATAGGTTACCACTAAGTATAATGTTCACTGCAAGGTTTTTGTATATACTTCTTATTAAATTAAGGAAGTACCCTTTATCAAAACAGTTTTTCTGTATCATTACAATGACGATGTATATATTTATATTGTTAGTGAATGGTGAATTTTGTTTCTTGATTTTTAACCTTGTACTGGAGGTATACATTTTTCTTGGTTGTGATGTATTATATTTTTATATTATATTATTTTTATACTATAATATATTCAGTGTGGTAAATTCAGTTTTAGAAGAGTTCACCTGGATTTAAACATTTTTTTAATTTATTTTTTTAATTCCAGCTAGTTAACGTGCAATGTTATATTAGTTTTAAGTGTACAATATAGTGATTCAACACTTTCATACATCACCCAATTCTCATAACAAGTCTTCATCCTTATCACCAATTTCCCCCATCCCCCATCCACCTCCCCTCTGGTAACCATCAGTTTGTTCTCTAGAGTTCAGAGTCTGTTCCTTGGTTTCTTTCTCTCTCTCTTTTTTTCCCCCTTTCTTTATTAAGAGCCATAGAATGTCGTTTTCAGAGATAGGTGCCACGGTTATTCTACACTCATAATAAGTTAATAAATGAGCCCTTGGTTCTATTTTCCAATGAAATTAGGCAAGGCGGTTCTGATATCTCTCTAAAACATTTGGTACAATTCATCAATGAAATCAACTAAGTTTATAGTTGCATTTGTAGGAATCCTTTAAATTATAAATTCAATTTCTTTAATGTAGAACCTTTCAGATTTTGATATATTGTGCTAATATAAGACTTTGTCTAATATAAGACTTTGTTTATTTCATTTAAAATTTCACTAAGTTAAGAGTAAGAAAGTTTTCATAATTTCATTTTATTATATATTTTAAGGCCCATAGATTATCTCCCTTATTATTCCTGATATTGGTAACTTTGCATTCTTTCATTTATACTTGATCAGTCTTTCCAGTAGTTTATCAATTTTATTTGGCTTTATAAATAATTGATTTTTGCCTTTCTTGTAATGATTATACATTTGGTTTTTTTCTCTTCAGTTATATTAGATCATCTTTATCATATTATTCATTCTATCATCGGCTTTAATTTATGGTATCTTTGTATGGTATCTTTGATATTGTGTGGTTTGTTTGTTTGTCTGTTTTGGCTAACTTCTTGGAATGCTAGTCAGGTCATTGATGGCCTTTCTTTTTCCAGTATATGTATTTACATTCAAACATTTCTCTCAAAATACAGCTTTAGGTACCTCCATCAAGTTTTAACGTATTATTATCATTACAATCCACTTCAAAAACATTTTCCAGTTTCCACTGTGATTGTTTTACCTGTGGGTTATTTGAAACTGCTGTGCTTTATTTTGCAAAAGATGGGAAATTTCTTGATAAGTTTATTTTAATTTCTTTTTATTAATTATGCTTATTTTCACTACGATCAGATGTTGTATTTTGAATGACACAATCCTTTAAAATTTGATGAAGCTTGCTTTATGACACAGTGTATGGTCAGTTTCAGTAAATGTTTCAATTGCAGGAGAAAAATGTGTATCATGCAGTAGCTGTGTACAGTCATTTATGTAAGTGAACTACAATAGGAATGTTAAGGTCAAGCTGGTTAATTGTACACTTCAAGTCTTTTAAGTACTTATTGATTTTTTTTTCTGTGCTTGTTCTATTGTATACTAAGAGGTGGGTATTAAAATTTCCCATTATAATTGGATTTGTCTATTTCTTTTAATTCTGTAAATATTTGCTAACTATATCTTGAGGCTATATAATTAAGTGCTTGTACATTTAGAATGCTTTTGTATTTCTAGTGATTCGATGATTTTTATCATTATAAAATTTCTTTCTTTTTCTCTGGTAATACTTCTTGTTTTAGTAATTTACTTTGTTTTGAGGTACTTATAGCAGCACCAACTTTCTTTCTTTTTCCTTCATTTCACTTTTCACTTTTCTATATCCCAATATTTTTAAGTAGCATATGGTTATGTTTTATAAATTTTTAAACCTGGTCAATGTGACAATCTTTGTCCTTTCCTTAATATTTTTTGTTTAAGGACAACTTACACATAGAAAGGTGCTTTCAACAAAAATATATAGCTTCCTACAAAAATAAACTATTAGGACTACATCAGAATAAAAGCCTTCTGCACAATGAAGGAAACAAGCAAGACAACTAAAAGGTACCTACTGAGTGGAAGAAGATATTTGCAAATGACGTATTCGATAAAGGGTTAGTATCCAAAATATGTAAAGAACTTATACAACTCAATACCCCAAAAACATATAATGCAATTAAAAATGGGCAAAAAACATAAAAAAAATTTACAAAGAAGACATCTAGATGGCCGATGGACAAATGAAAGATGCTCAACATCACTCATCATCAGAGAACTAGAAATCAAAACTAAAATGAGATACCACTTCACACTTGTGAGAATGGCTAAAAGCAGAAACACAAGAAACAAGTGTTGACAAGGATGTAGAGTAAAAGGAACCTTCTTGCATTGTTAGTGGGAATGCAAACCAGTGTAGCTACTGTGGAAAAGAGTATGGAGGTTCCCCAAAAAGTTAAAAACAACTCTTGGGACATCTGGGTGGCTCAGTGGGTTTAGCGTCCAACTACGAATCTGGTCATGATCTCATGGGTTCGTGAGTTCAAGCCCTGTGCCAGGCTCTCTGCTGAACACAGAGCCTGCTTTGGATCCTCTGCCCCCATATCTGCTCTTCCCCCGCTTGTGCTCTCTTTCTCTCTCTCAAAAATAAATAAACATTTTTAAAAAAAAAAACCTCTTTATTTCAGCTCAGGTCATGATCTCACGGCTCGTGGGTTCGAGTCCCGCGTCGGGCTCTGTGCTGACTGCCAGCTCAGAGCCTGGAGCCTGTTTCAGTCTGTGACTCCCTCTCTCTCTGACCCTCCCCTGCTCACGCTGTCTCTCTCTCTCTCTCCTAGAAATAAATAAAATATTTTTTAAAAAAGTGTATAACTTCCTAAAATGTCATAGATAGACCACATCTGTATTATCGTGTCTTGGATGAAGAAATGAAACATAACCAGCACTTCGGCAGTCCTTCTGTGCCCCTTCCAGACATTACTGTCACCATCCAAGAATACCATAGGACAAAGGAAGCCACAAGCTGTCACTGTCAATTCATGATTTCCCTCCAGGGTTTTCAGCTCTTATTAAGTTTTTCTCACAGACTCTTGCCCACGGATGGTCTTTGTCTCTCCAGCACTGGGAAATCTCCACTCTTCCAGATAATTCCACTCTTCCTCTGTTAGGCAAAGTCAAGATGTTCAGTCTGAGCCCTGCCCAGAATCAGTAAGTGCAGCCAAAGGGCAGCCAAAGCTCCTTGACTCGTCTTTGAAAGCTGCTCCTCTCTCTTTGGAACCTGTGTTCCTCAAGTTCGTGTGCAAACAACTTTCAAAGTAGTATGATTTGATATTGGAATCAGTTATTTCACCAGGTCTGTTAGACTACCATGACCTTTCTCATCTTATCTAACAGCATAAACAAATGTATATTTCTCATCCTTTTGTCTATTCTGTTTAAATTGCTCAAAATGACACCTATTTGGTTTTACACCTTCTATCTTTCTACCTGATTTTTATTTATCCCATCTGTTCAGTATTCTATGGCTATCAATCTTTGACTCCTTTTGGATTATTTAAGCATATTTTATCATTATATATTTTTCTTATAGTTCCATTGCTTTTTGGTTACATACGTATTTATTATTTTTTGGTGGTTACCCTAAGTATTTCCACATTTATTTTTAGGGTGTTTTGAATAATACAAAGACCTTAGTAAACTTAATCACACTTACCCTCCTCCATCAACTTATTACGTGTCTCCCATTCATTCTTTTATAACTTAAATGCCACAACATTATTATTGTTCTATTTCCTAGTATACATACATATATTTTTACATATATTTACCCTTTCTGTCACTTTTTGTTTCATCTCTGAGCTGCCATCTGGGAACATTCTGTCTGAATTTCATCATTAATATATCCATTAGTTCAGGTCTGCTGGTGATAAATTATCTTGCTTTTTTGTTTTTTTGAACAAAATGTTCTTATTCCATTTTCAATTTCAAGAGATGTTTTCACTCTAGGTTGCTGCTACTTTTTTCCCCAACAGTTCAAAAATATTTTACTGTTTTCTGGTTTCCTGGTTTTCTATTGAAAAGTTGAATATCACTCTTATCCTCTTTTGTTTCTAATTGGATGCTTTTACATTTTTCTCTTTGCCTTTGTTTTTTAGCAGTTTAACTAGGATATGCCTAGGCATAGCTGTTTTTTTAATTGTTTTTGTGCGTATATTTATCTTACTTTAGGATTAGTTCTAGATATAGTGATAACAGTTTTAGAAGATTCCCAGGCATTAAATTTTTAAATATTACTGTGGTGCATTCATTCCTTCTTTTCTTTCTGGAATCCCAAAAATAGATATGTAGAACTTCACCATTGAGATGTGTCTCATTTGTTTTCAACCCCATCCAATGTTTTCTTAATTTAAGAATTTTAATTGTTGTATTTCTTTAGTTCTAGAATTTAACTTGATCTTTTTTAGTTTCAATTACACATCCAAATATTCTTATTTTTTAATTCCTTGAACATATTCACCATAGTTTTTTATGCTTTACTCTGAAAAGTCTTATTATCTGAATTTTTGTAAAATCTTTTATTGTCTGCCTTTTCTGTCCTAGTTTCTGTCACCTTGTTTTCTTGTTATTTCTAAGTCTTTTTATTTCTTATTGAATGCTAGACCTGGCGTATAAAAATTCTAGAGGCAGTTTAGGCTTCTGAATAATCTTGTTTCTTTAAGTGAGTTTTTACTTCGGCTCCCTTGGGATTTTAGTCTATAAATCTAGAAATCCTAAATTATCTTAATCTAATTAGGGCCTGAGGTGAATGAGGTAGACATTGGCTCCCAGGAGATTTTTTTCTGGTTCACTTATCCCAAACATAGCCTTTCATTGTTCTAACCCTAATTCTAGAATATTAAAGTGGTACTTCCTATTTGACACTTCCTGTTTTCATTTTTTTGTCCCTTAAGCTGGAAACTCTGCTTAGCTGCTGCCTCTCAAGGATTCCTTTCAGAATTAGTAAATAGTTCAAAGAGAAAAGCAACACAAATGCAGGTCTTTTCAGTCTTCATTATATAAATTATTTATGTTGTACAGATTTTCTTTTTCTTCTTTCCTTTTTGTCTAATTAATCTAGTTTTTCTTTCTTTGGTTGGTTTAGTTAATTAAAACCTGGTACATTATGCCTGGAAATACAAGTCCACTTGGTAGAATATTTATGCACCAAACATCAGAAATTTTAAATATGTTAAGCAAGCATTAATGGGATTTAAAGAGAAATAGATAACAGCATAATAATAGTGACTTTACTATTCAGCTCTCAATAATGAATAGAACAATCAGACAGAAGATCAATAAGAAAATGGAGGGCTCGAACCACATGATAGACCAACTGGATGTAGCAGACATCTACAGAACACTCTATTCAAGAATAACAGAATAAATATTCTTAAGCCCATGTGAAGCTTAAGTCTATCTCCAAGATAGACTACATATTAGATGACAAAATAAGTCTTAACTAATTTTAAAAAATTGGAAGTATATAAAGTATCTTTCTTATCACACTAGAATGAAATCAGAAATCAGTAGCAGAAGGAAAACTGGGAAATCCACAAATACATGGAAATTAAACTCCACACTCATAAACAATCAAAGACTCAAAGAAACACAAAGAAAGCTAGAAATTCCTTTGTAACAAATGAAATATAAACACACATAAAACAACTTATGAGATGCAGTGAAGGGAGTACTGGGATGGAGTTTTATAATGATAAATAATTTCATATAAGAAAAAATAAAAGATTTTAAATCAGCAAAAAATTTTACATCTCAAAGAACTAGAAAAAAGAACAAACTAATCTCAAAGCTAAAAGAAAAGAAATAATAAAGATTGCAGCAGAGATTTAAAAAAATAGAGAAGAGAGAAAAATCAATGAAATGGAGTCCATTTTTTTAAAAGATCAGCAAAATTGGCAAAACTTTATTTAGATTAACTAAGGAAAAGAAAGGCTCAACTAAAATCAGAAAGGAAAGGGGGACTTAAAATTGATGCCACAGACTAACAATGCAAATTCAACAACACCATTAAAGGGTTATTCACCATGACCAAGAGGATTTATTTCTGCAATGTGAGGATGATCAGAATGAAGGACAAAACTATATGCTTATTTCAATAGATGCAGTAAAATTATATGATACAATTCAACAGCCTTTCATGATAAAAACACCCAACAAACTAGGAACAAAAGGAAACTACCTCAACATAATAAAGATGCTTTATGAGAAGCCCACAGCTAACATCATACTCAATGATGAAAGGCTGAAAGTACTTCTAAGATGAGGATAGCAACGTCACTATCGCCACTTCTTTTCAGCACAGTACTGGAAGTCCTAGCCAAAGCTGACAGCAAGAAAAATAAACAAAACTCATCCAAATCATAAAGAACAAAATAAAACTATGTAGATGACACAACCTTGTATTTAAAAAAAAAACTATAAAATTAATGAATTCAGCAAAGTGGTAGGATACAAAAACAACATGGAAAAATCACTTGCGTATGGAAACCAATTTGACAATAAACTATTTGTTAAAAAAAATCACTTGAGTTTCTATATGTTAACAATAAGCATTCTGAAAAGGAAATTAAGAACACAATTCCATTTATGATAGCATCAGAAAGAATAAAATGAATAAAAAGAATTCAAATGGAGTTATAAGGAACTCCAAATAATCAAAACAATATTGGGGGAAAAAAGGAACAGTTAAAGGTCTCACACTTCATATTTTCAAAACATATCACAAATTGATAGTCATCAAAATAGTATGGTTCTGGCATAAAAACAGACATATTGATCAATCAAATACACTATGGAGTCTAGAGTTAAGTGATCTTAGACAAGAATGCCAAGACCACCCAATGGGGAAAAGATAGTCTTTTCAACACATGGCACCAAAAAAAATGATATCTATATGCTAAAAAGGGAAGTTAGATTCTTGTTTTACTCCATATACAAAAATTAACTCAAAATGGATTAGAGAGTTAAATATAAAAGACCTAAAACTTATAAAATTTCTTGAAGAATAGTTTATATGTCTGTGGAAAACAGTATGGAGGTTATTCAAAAATTAAAAATAGATGTGATCAGCAATTCCACCTCTGGGTATATATCCAAAGGAAATAAAATCACTATGTAAAAGAGATATCTCAACCCCTATGTTCATCGCTCTATTATTTACAATAGCCAAAACATGGAACCAACCTAAGCATTCATTAACAGATGAATAGACAAAGAAATTGTGGTGTATACCTACAAAGGAATACTATTTAGCTATACAAATAAGGAAAACCTGTTATTGATGAAAACATGGATGGAACTTTAGAATATTATGCTAAATGAAATAAGTCAGAAAGATAAATGCTGTATCATTTCACTTCCCTGTGAAATATATTTTTATTTATTTATTTATTTATTTATGAGAGAGAGGGAGACTAGGATAGAGGGCAGAGGGAGAGAGAGAGAGAATCTTTCTCAGGCTCCATGCTCAGCATGGAACCCAAAGTGGGGCTCGATTCCATGTCCTTGGGATCATGACCTGAGCCCAAGTCAAGAGATGGACACTCAGTGGACTGAGTCACCAAGTCACCCTTCATGTGGAATACATTTTTTAAAAAATCATAGAAAAAGGAATCAGATCTGCTGTTACCTGAGGCTGGGGATGGAGGATGGAGGAACTGGAGGTGGTCAAAGGCACAAACTTCCAGTTATGAGATAAATAAATACTGGCAATATAATACACAACATGATGACTATAGTTAACACTGCTGTATGGTATGTTTAAAGGCTGCTTACAAGGGCGCCTGGATGGCTCAGTTGATAAATATTCAACTTTGGCTCAGGTCATGATCTTGCATTAGTGGGTTTGAGCCCCGCATTGGGTTCTGTGCTAGCAGCTCGGAGCCTGGAGCCTGTTTCAGATTCTGTGTCTGTGTCTCTGTCCCTCTTCTGTGCATGCTCTGTCTCTCTCTGTCTCAAAAATTAAATAAACTATAAATATTTCTTTTTAAAGTTGCTAACAGAGTACATCCTAAAAGGTCTTACCATGAGGATAAAAATAGGATTTTTCTTTCATTGTTCCCCCTCAGTGAGGTGATGGATGCTAATTAAATGTGTTGTGGTAACCATTTCACAATATAAGTACCTCAAGTCATTATACTATACAGTTTATTTTTTTAATTTTTTAATGTTTTTTTAAATGTTTATTTATTATTGAGAGACACAGTATCAACATGGGAGGGCAGAGAGAGGGGAAGACACAGAATATAAAGCAGGCTCTAGGCTCTGAGCTAGCTGTCAGCACAAAGCCCCAAGCGGGGCTCAAACTCATGAACCGCAAAATCGTGACCTGAGCCGAAGTCAGAAGCTCAACAGACTGAGCCACCCAGGTGCTCCTATGTTGCACTCTTTAAATTTATACAGTGCTGGGGTGCCTGACAGCATAGACTCTGCCTGAGAGTCCTTCTTTTCCTATCTCTATGCCCCTTACCTGCTTGAGTTCTCTCCTTCTCTCTCTCAAAATAAATAAATAAACATAAATAAACAAATAAACAAACAAATGCAGTGTTATATGTCACTTATATCTCAGTTAAACTGAAATGAAAAGAGGGAAGTGGCTTGAATATACATTACCCCAATTATGATACACAAGTGGCCAATGAACATATGAAAAATGTTTCTCAATGTTATTAATCATTAGAGAAATGCAAATTAAAACCAATATATGGGGGCGCCTGGGTGGCTCAGTCCGTTAAGTGTCCCACGTCGGCTCAGGTCATGATCTCGCCGTTCGTGGGTTCGATCCCCGCATCGGGTTCTGTACTGGCAGCTCAGAGCCTGGAGCCTGTTTCGGATTCTGTGTCTCCCTCTCTCTCTGCCCCTCCCCCAGTCATGCTCTGTATCTCTCTGTCTCAAACATAAATAAAAACTATAAAAAAGCCCAAAATATGATATTACCTCACATTCATTAGTATGGATACTATAAAAAGAAAAAAAAAAACCCCAGAAAATAACAAGTATTGATTGGTAAGGATGTGGAGGAATTGGAACCATTAGGCACTATTGGTGGGAATACAAAACTGTATGGCCACTATGGAAAACAATCTCTCAAAAAATTAAAAATGGATTAACATGATCCCTCAATTCCACTTCTGGATATATACCTAAAGGATTTCAGTGCCAATTTTCACAAAAAAGATATACAGTACCTAAAACATGAAAGCAACCAACACGTTTATCAATGGACAAGCAAAATATGATATATGCATAGAACGGATTTTTAGCCTTAAAAAGTAAAGAGATTCTGACATGTGCTACAGTATGGATGAACGTTGAGAATATTATGCTAAGTGAAAAAAGCCAGTCAAAAATGACAATTAAACGTATGATTAACTTATATAAGCTATGCAAAGTAGTTAAATTTGTAGAAACAGAAGTTAAAATGGTGGTTAGTAGTAGCTGGGGGAGGGGAAAAGGACAGTTACTGTGTAACTGGTGCAGTGTTTCAATTTTACAAGATGAAATGGTTCTAGAGATTTGCAGCACAACATGAATATACCTTAACACTATTACACTATATACTTTAAAATAGTTAAGACACTAAATATTACAGATTTTTTACCACAACTTAAAAAATTTCAATGATTAAAAAAATAATAATCAGAGCAGTCCCTGAGTTCAGAGTATAATCACACTGGTATCAGGGTCCAGTTGATAAATCTTCCAGAAGGAAAACAGATCGATGTCTACAATGGAGTTATCAGGAGGTAACATGGTAACAGAAGTACAACTTCAATGCCATGATACAAAAAAGTCAGAGGGAAATTAAATACACAAATGATGGACAAGGTGGTAAGTCAAAAGGGTCTTGAAACATACCTAAGATTTTGACCATGAAGTTGAGGAAGGAAATCCCATTCATGCCCAGGGAACAGTTCATAAAGCATTGGGAGTATATGCATGTACGGTCGTAATTGAAACTAGAGATGTTTGAGGACACTTGAGTGGCTTGGTCTGTTAAGCACTGGACTCTTGATTTTGGCTCATGTCATGATCTCACTGAGGTTTGTGATTCGAGCCCCATGTAGATTCTCTGCCTCACTCTCCTCTAGCCCTCCCCTTCTCTCTCTCTCTCTTGTTCACTCTCTCTCTCTCTCAAAATAAATAAATAAACATTAAAGAAAGAGAAAGCTTTAAACTGGAGATGTTTGCTGTAGTCAAAGTCTTCAGTACAAGACGAATGGGCAGGGTGAGGACTTGGTACTAATCAAGGGAAATGGAGGTAGTTCAGGCTCGTGTTATTTGATAGAGGTGTGCTTGACAAAGAACACCTAGCAAGAGTGGATAGGCTGACAGGCTGTGATGTGGGAAAGGAGTATAGTCAGGAGACTCACAGCCTGCTGACGGACACAACAAGCCAGCTGTCATCTGGGACTGACGCTACCCACCCTGTGTCCACAACCACGGTGCTCTTCTGAGGGACAATGTGGGCTGGAACCAGCTTGCTTTCTGTTCTCCAAACTCTGCCTCTGGGCAAGGGAGACCTTTTCTTTATTTGTAGGATTGTGCATTATGGGATGGCAGTAACCTGGGTGCTAAAGAGGCACTGAAAAACATGACCAAACCTAGACACAACCAAACTTAGACATACTGGTTTTAGAATAAATCACAAATGTCTTGGAAAGTTCCAGCGGGTGAGTCAGTGAGAATGGGAGTGATAGTAACAGAAACTGGTTGGGGGACAGCGTTCAGGAGGAGAAGATAGGTATGCTTGGGTGTGTAGGTTTTTTAAGAGAATGCTCAGAGCTTCAAATATTGCAAAACAACAAAAGCAACAAGGTCTAATGGAAACACTTTACAAGGAGGCATTGTGTATTACAGGATAATAGGTGTTAATGGAAGTTTGTAGATATTGGGTAGGAACAGGGCATTGTACCATGCTAGCAATCCATCTTCTCTTCATTTCTTTTTTCCCCATGCTTGCTGGCAATTGGATCATCTTAGAGAACCATGTACAAAAAAAAAAAAAAAAAAAAACAACTTTCCCTTAGTTATTTTTTGCCACTCTAGGAAATTGCAAGTAAAAGCACAATTTATTTACAATTTATCTGAGTTGTAAAGAAATAATATACTTTGATTTGCAGCAGCACTAGGGAGAAATGATCAGGAAACATTCCAATAAAGGGCATTGTTTTTCTGAATAATATTGCTCCAACATTTTACAAAAAAATTAGGTAGTTTTAACATCTAATTAAATGTTTTATATGGAAAATTATAACTTATAGGAAACGTGCAAGAATATTACAAAGAAATCACATATATTCATTTCCTAGATTCACATACTGTTAGAATTTTCCCTTATATCTCTCCTTTATACGTATAAACACATTTCAATTTTTTTCCGAACTATTTGAGAGTAAGTTACATAGATCGTGATCTCTCATTCCTGTATATTATCTTAAAATAATTAAAGATATTCTCTCTCATGTATATGCTTTTAAAAAGAAAAGAGAGGGGCCAGGATGGGAGAAGGAAGGGAGGAAGGAAGGCAAGGAGGGAGGAAGGGAAGGAAGGGAGGAGGGGAGGAAGAGAGAAGGGAGGGAAGGAGGAAGGAAGAGAAGGGGGAAAAAGGAAGGAAAGAAAGAAGGAAGGAAACAGAGAGGGAGAAAGGGAGGAAGACTAACATTTAAATAATAGAGAAGACTCATGCTTCCATTCCATATAATAACTTCTATCTAAGTGAGCATCAGGTGGAGATGTGGGCCTAGGGTCTCCTCATTTAGTCTCAGAGCCCAGGAGCCTCTGTAAGATGAGCATCTAGGTGGATTAAGTCTAAAATATCATTTAAAAGAGTGATTTTGGCTAAAGGTGAATTTTGCTTTGTGCTTCCAAGGACCTAATTTCTATGAAGTGCATGCGTTTACTCCACCAACCTGACAACAGGACATTAGCAGCAATTTTATGACAAGTGATCAAATCATATTTCTGTGACTTTTCATTCTTCTTTTTAAAATGTTTATTGATTTTTGAGAGAGAGAGAGAGAACGAGAGGGAGAGACAGGGAGAGAGAGAATGCAATCAGGGGAGGGGCAGAGATAGAGGGGGACAGAGGGTCTGGATCGAAGTGGGCTCTGTGCTGACAGCAGAAAGTCCCATGTGGTGTTCAAACTCATCAACCATGAGATCATGACCTGAGCCAAAGTCAGACGCTTAACTGAGCCACATAGATAGCCTTGTTTTCTTAAAAAAGAAAGAAAGAAAGAAAGAAAGAAAGAAAGAAAGAAAGAAAGAAAGAAAGAAAGAAAGAAAGAAAGAAAGAAATTCTGGTATTGAATCAAATAGCTCCATAACATGGACTGAAAGGTCAGAAATCAGAGATCAAAAAATGACTTCATTATAAAATAAGAAAGAGACTTTTAATTACTTGAGTGATAATCCATTTGTGATCAAAGCAAAGCAATCAAGTTGACAACATATGAAATAGAAAACACACATGTGTCTTTCTTCTATTGGAATCAACTTTGGTTTCATTAAAAAAAAGACTCGTGGGACACCTAGGTGGCTCAGTCTATTAAGTGTCCGACCTCGGCTCAGGTCATGATCTCACAGTTCGTGGGTTTGAGCCCCGCATCAGGCTCTGTGCTGACAGCTAGCTCAGAGCCTGGAGCCTGTTTCGGATTCTATGTCTCCCTCTCTCTCTGACCCTCCTCTGCTCATGCTGTCTCTCTCTCTCTCTCTCTCTCTCTCAGAAATAAATAAAACATTAAAAAATTTTTTTAAAGACTCTAGATTTTTTTAATGGAGATTTTAATTCTATTGGTTGACTATATAGAATTTGTAAATTTTGTACTTATTGCTGTATGATAGACAGATACCTTAGACTTTTTATACCTAGTTATATGATTAATGATTACATATTTAACATCATAAAAGTTGATGCTGGTGCTTGGCAAGAATTCTTCCTCTGAAAGGGAGGATCTTGCACAGGTGTGGGAGTACAGGCAGAATGTGGGATCTGCTGTGCATATTCAAACTTGCATCCCTCTCTGAGCATCTCTGAGCCTCAGCTTACTCATCTGTAATATAAGGAAAATACATTGTAGGGATGTGGGAAGAGCCTGGGGGCCAATGTGAGAGCTTATTGAACAAGGCACAGAGTGGCCATCAACCTTGTCCACCTCCCTCCTGCTTTCAGCTGATGGGCACCCACAGCCCCTTCTTTCCACAGCTCCCAGGATACAGGGCAGGGCCCTCTGTGGCAGTATTGTAACCCTTGCTCCTAGAGATCGGGAGGTGGCTCCATGTGTCTTCTCTGTAGGGATCTCCTGCTCTGTTCACAAAATTTCTCTATTCCAATCTCCAGCCCTTCTTACTTGTTTGGATGTCTTCTTTTCTGTCTTCCCATCATCTGCCTGCTTCTCAATCTTTCTCTCCTGCCCTGCATGCTCATTCATTGACATGTCATCCACTCACTCATTTCTTTAAAGCTCTGTGGTGAGTAGGATTCCATGATGCTCTCTAAGATCCCCACTCCAGGTACGCATGCCTCATGCAGTCTTCTCTCCTGTGATGTAGGTGGGCCTGACATAATCAGGGGAAAAATTTATTTTATTTTTTAAAAGTTTATTTATTTATTTTGAGAGAGAGAGAGATCATAGGCATAGGAGAGGGACAGAGAGAGAGAGTAAGACAGAAAATCCCAAGCAGGCTTTCTGCTGTCAGCACAGGGCCCAACATGGGGCTTGAACCTAGAACTATGAGATCATGACCTGAGCCAAAACCAAGAGTCAATGCTTAACCAACTGAGCCACCCAGGTGCCCCCAGGGAAACCACAAAAGTCAGAGAGGTTCCAAGTTGCAGTGGCTACTCTTCTGTTGGCCTTGAAAGAACAAGTTGCCACGTTGTGGAGACAATCATGTGGTAGGGAACTGTGGGTGGCTTCTAAGACCTGAGCATGACTGCCTGCTGGTGGCCAACAAGAAAGCAGTGGCCTATGACTATAAGGGACTGGATTTTGCCAACAGCCACATGATATAGAAAGAAAACCAAGACTTCCAAAAAGAAAGGCAGCTTGTGCAATATCATACTTTTGTTTGTTTCAGCCTCTTGAGATTCTGAGCAGAAGGTCCAGTTAACCTGAACTTACATTTCTCATCTGTAGAAACTCTGAGGATGTTCCTTTAAGCCTCTATATTTGTAATAAGTTTTTGCACTGAAAACTGATACTGGCTCTCCATGATTCCTGTTAGTTCATCTTGGGATCCAAGTTGTAGAGCTTCCCAATACACTATGCCTCTTAACCAGTGCTGGTACCACTATCCTGGAGTTTCCAAAGGCATAGCTAGGATTCTTGACTCCCTGGCCTTGGACAGAATTTTCTACTGGGAAACTCCTCTCTGCATTGCTCATCTCCTTGTTTTGACTTAAATGCATGACACCTGGGGGCACTTTGGTGGCTCAGTCGGTTAAGCGTATGACTTCAGCTCAGGTCATGATCTCATTGCTTGTGAGTTCAAGCCCCGCATTGGGCTCTGTACTGACAGCTCAGAGCCTGGAGCCTGCTTCAGATTCTGTTTCTCCGTCTCTCTTTGACTCTCCCCAACTCACAGTCTGTCTCTCTCTCAAAAATAAATAAGCATTAAAAATATATATGCATGACTCCTAAACCAATCTCTGTACTCACTAACTTCCTGGCTGGTTCATCTCTGCTCACAAATTTCACACCCATCCTATCACCAGTCCCTTGGGGTAAGCCAATCTTTTCTTGTGGCTACTCATCTGAAATCTGTTATTAGAGAAAAGAAGGAATTTTGATCAATAAGTAAAAATGAAATCATCTCAGGGGAATAGATGTCATTTTTTCCTGGTTGAGATAACCATCTAATTTAGTGAAGGGCAACATAAAAATGATGCCTCATCAACCATGAATAACTAGTTCCTTAGCAAGAAATAATCTTGAGTCTCTCAGAAATGTTTGAGAAGATCTTGAAGATGCCAATCATTTGGGGTAAATTCAGAGTAGTAGAGGAGCTTTGTTGTAGCAAGATCTCACTTGCTGAGGCTGTAGGGCATGCCATCCTCCAGCTGGGTCATGTTGCCTCCATTCCTGTAAGCTCTGTTCATGCCTCTTTTAGAATCTGTATTGTAGCTGCTCTGTTTGTGTAAGAGAAAAGAAGGTCCTGAGAGTTGGGGCTTGTAGAAGTTCCAGGTAAGGGCAGCAGTAAGGTACAGAAATATTTGTCTTCTGCAGCAATTCAAATCCTAGAATCCATTTCTAAGGTACCATAAGGTGATACAATAATATATCATGGGCTCTGGCATTGGTTCCTGGCACAGAGTCCCTAAACCCTTATAATTTCCTAAATAATAAGTGCACTAGGAGCGTCTTTTGTTCCAATACTTCTTCTTTGAATTCCAGTTACTAACATGGATATCCTAAATCCCTTTGAATCTTCTGGCTAATAGGAGTGCCTTTGTTTTAAAGATGTGACTCTTCCTGGGCTCTTGGATGGGGGCTGGTCACCAAAAAGAACAAGCTGAGATTACAGGCTTGGGAATTTCAGCCTCACTCTCCATACTCCAGATGAGGAACAGGGCCTGGAAGAGGAGTTAATAGTTGATCATACCTGTGTGATGAAGCCTCCATAAAAATTCCAATAGTAAGGGGTTTAGAGAGGTTGTGGGTTAGTGAACACATCTGCATACCAAGAAGGTGACACACCCCAATTCCACTGTGACAGAAGCTTCTGCAATGGGGACTTTTCTGGACCCCACCCTATGTACATTTCCATATGGCTGTTCATTTATATCTTTTATTATGTTGTTTATAATAAACTGGTAAATATAAGCAAGTATTTTCCGAGTTTTGTGAGCCATTCTAACAAATAATTGAACCCAAAGAGGGGGTCATGGGAACCTCAATTATAACAGTCAGTCAGAAGTACAGGTGGCAACTTAGTACTTGCTCTTGTCATCTGAGATGTATGTGGGGAGCAGTCTGGGACTGAACCCTGATCTGTGGGATCTGATGCTATCGAGGAAGGTGTCATCAGAACGGAGTTGAACAATGGGGTTTTCCCCATGTCAGAAGTGAAGCATGGCAGTAGTGATAGTAAAGGAGGCTAAAGGGAAGTCTGGTGTTTACAGGAATCTGCAATTCTTTCTTCCGCTTGTATTTTTTCCCCTTATTCCTCTCGCCTTCTTTTCCCTATGCCATTTTTGTTGCTTTTCTACATTTATAGGAGGATAATGCCATTCCCAACTCAGGTGATGAGTCATCTTTCATTCACACTTGTGTTTTTGGAAATTGTGTGATGCTTCATATGGCAAATGCTGCATAAAATAAATTACAAGACATGACTAGATAAGAAACAGCATGTTTCTGGAAACATAGCTACTACTTTGGAAGCAAATTACTTTAAAATTTCAATATAACTTTTTCAGGATGTTTTTTGAGGGGTGGAAAAACTCCTAAAACAACTGAAATTAATGACAAAGAGGATGCACATATTTTCTAAAAAATTTTTTGGGACAGCAGTCTAGCTAGCAGAATGAAGCAATGGGATATAGATAATATTTTTGTGAGGTGAGTTATATTGAAATAATGGCTCCATTTGCCACAGTTAGAGTATAACAAGTAGATGGTGTGAAGGTTGGAAGTGTTTAGCATAGTTTCCAGATCTCTCTGAGTCTCCACTGCTTAAGTGACGGTCATTTAGAGCAGACCAAGTCCTAAGGGTGAGGGGAAAACCTCAGGCATTGAAAAAGAGGTAAGGGTGCCTGGGTGGCTCAGTTGGTTGAGTGTCTGACTTCAGCTCAGGTCATGATCTCACAGTTCGTGGGTTCGAGCCCAGTGTCGGGCTCTGTGCTGACAGCTAGCTCAGAGCCTGGAGCCTGCTTCAGATTCTGTATCTCCCTCTCTCTCTGACCCTCCCCTGCTCATGCTGTCTCTCNGGAAGCACAGCCTACAGAATGCTAAAATGTAAAGGTCATCATTCTTCATAGGATTTAAACAAGTCTCAGGATCTCATAATATTCAAAGTATGCAAGATAGCACCCAAAATTATTCAGCATGTGAAGAACCAAAAAACAAAACAAAACATAACAAAACAAAAAAGTTCAACTTGCAATAAGAAAAATCAATCTCCCGGGGCGCCTTGGGTGCTCTGTCAGTTAAGCATTTACTTTGGCTCAGGTCATGATCTCATGGTGTGTGGGTTCGAGCCCCACATTGGGCTCTGTGCTGACAGCTAGCTCAGAGCCTGGAGCCTGCTTCAGATTCTGTATCTCCCTCTCTCTCTGACCCTCCCCTGCTCATGCTGTCTCTCTCTCTCTCTCTATGAGAAATTTAAAAACATTAAGAATTTTAAAAAAAGAAAAGAAGGTAAATGTGTCTTTACCCCTATGGCAAAGTACACCCACTATCCTTTGCTCCCTGGAAAATGTCGGATAAATTCACAGGGTGTTAGAGTGTGAGCTCTTCTGACCAAAATTAGCAGCAAAAATTTTGAGAACAGTTGCAACAGATTTTCTTTAGTGAAAAAGGTTACATCTAGGATGATCTAAAATTAATTACTCTAAGTACAAATTTCTCAAATTGTCATTACATATGAAGATGTTGATCTCAAGAAATACAGTTCATGGGTTTAGCAAAATGAATGATTGGAAAGTTATCATGCAGCTCAGACTGATCATGAATGCAAACAAATAATAAATAAATAAATAAATAAATAAATAAATAAGTAGTTGATATGTTGATTCTTTGACCAATTAATTTAGAGAAGATGCAGAGCCATTCTGGATGAACCATACTTTCATTGAACTCTTTGAGTTCACAGATTAAGGATTACACTTTGGTATTTTCCCACCCCATACCTATTTGTAAAAATCTTGCAAAACAGAGTAGCAATGGGAACGAATGGAGAGGTCAGAAATAGGGAAAGACTGGCCCTGCCTCAGATTAGGATTTTATTTCTACAAAGTACAGTGAGCTAACTCTATTTCCTGAGGCTGCTTGCAAATGCTTTTTTAAAAGTAAGAAGGAATCTGTAACTTTAAAACCTTTTTTAAAAAAAATATTTTAATATTTTATTTATTTTTGAGAGAGAGATAGAGACAGCGGGAGCAGAGGAGGGTCAGAGAGAGGGGGACACAGAATCTGAAACAGGCTCCAGGCTCTGAGCTGTCAGCACAGGGCCCCACGCGGGGCTTGAACCCACCAACCATGAGATCATGACCTGAGCCAAAGTCGGACGCTTAACCAACTGAGCCACCCAGGCACCCCTAAAACCCTTTTTTAAAAGTGAAAAGGAATCTGTAACTTTAAGAAACAACAAATCTTAATGCGGCAGACACCACATAATTCAAGTCTATATATCTTCAAACCTGCAATTGCCGCCCTGTTACATTTCATTAACTTTGAAATGAGTTTACAATTTATTCTAAAATGTACCAAATGTAATATACTTGGAGCTACAGAGCAGCTCAGGGTGGATTGTTAGCCTGGGCTCTGAACCACTGAATAAGAGGACTGGTAATGGGGATGCAGACATATTCTCACCTCCATAGCGGAGCCCACTAAACTGTGGTAATTCTTCCTTGGTCATTTTCAGCTCATAGGTATTACTTTGATGGTTAGTACAACAAATCTGGTTCTTTGTTTCCTTTGATCATAGAAAGTTGGATTCTTAGCGATTACAGTTTTGAAGGTTTCTTCCCTTGATGAAAGCATAAAAGAGGTCAGAGGCTTAATTCTGTCCATTAAAGTGGGTCAGAAGGTTCGATTCACAAGAGAACAGCAGTCATTGAAAAATGGAAACTTGGGTTATTGGCCTCCATTGGCCATTGTTTTCTGCAAAATGATTGGATTCTGTATGATCTCAGTCATTCATACCCTTTCATTTTGACCTCCTGGGCCATTCCACCACCTTGCCCTAATGATTTAGGACACTATGGGCACCATTTTATTGATTTCTACAGTTCCTTTTCTCAACACGTCATTCTTTCTTTAAATATTCCACTCTTCATCTCCATCACTGTGCTCACTCTTTTCTTATTTTATCAACACCTTGTTCTTCCTCAGGACAATTTCCATCTACAGATCACACTCAGACAGGTTTGTGTCTATCCCAGTGTTTGTCCCCACAACTCTGCATGTGACATTATGATGCTAAATGGCTTTTTCCCTGAATGTAATCAATTTAACAACTTACATGGTGCCCAGGGTTTGCAAACAACATGAAGGATCCTCCAGCCTTTTTGCTTTCCATATGCTAATTCCCTTTAAAAGATCTTCTGGTTTCAAAATCTGATGATGGCTACTTCATGGGATAAACTAAGTAGCAGTTATACATTTTTTCCCTGCAATCTGGCACTTTGCATGCATGCAAAGTATTACATTTTTTAAAACTCTCCAGCTGGCTCAAAATGGATAGCCCACCATTTCTTGCACATTACTGAGATGGCTGCTTGTACACCCTGCTATTCAGAGTCAGGAGTTAAGTGACAATCCTGAGCATTTTTGCTGTTACATTTATTGTGATGTGTTGTATCTCTGTCAGACACACTTCAAATCTGGAGCAGAGACAATGGGGAAAATATGTATAATTTTAAAAATTAATGCTATCAGGAAGCACAATTCTCACCCCAAGTCTTAATGGTAAATTTAAATCAAATTCTGAGTTTTGTGGAGGCTTTTCCCAGTTAAGAGCTTTTTGTTTTTATGTATATATAAAACTCATTGTGGTGCTTAAAAATGTTCTTTTTCTCGCTAATCTTACTGCAGTCTAAAACCTTTCTAACATGCTGGGACTATTATCTGCCTGAGGAAAGAAAAACTAAAACTATCTGTAATTAGTAGATCCTATTGTGAAATGCAACCAGCATACATAGGGTATTCTCATGCTGTGGGAGACTTAAAAATTGGTTACAAGCTATACAGAGGAAGTTTGTGAGAAAACGTCTTGGCATTAGAAGTCTATCTCCAGATTGGTTTTTCCGCAAACACAATTCTGCTGGAGATGGGAAACATCATACCGAAAAGCAATGTGAACGTATGTGAATTCCAAAGAAGGTCAAATTTTCTATTTAGTTTCATCAGAGCCACTCCTGTTTGTATACTCTTTATGCTACATTTCAAACATACTCATGAATAATCATTTCAATAGTCAAGAGATAATGCTAGCCATGTCATCAGATTTTTTTGAGAGAGAGAGAAAGAGAGAATCTTAAGCAGGCTCCATGCTCAGCACAGAGCCCAATGCAAGGCTTGATCCCATGACTCTGGGATCATGACTGAGCTGAAATCAAAATTCATATGCTTAACTGACTGAGCCACCCAGGTGCCCCAGAAATATTTTTAAAGTATAACAGCCAAGATGTTTTAGACAAAAGTCATTTTAATCACAGTAGAATGATTAACTCATTGGCTGCATGCATATGGTGGTCTGTGGGAGACTCCGTGCCTGTCCAGTGGTCTGAGAACTCAGGGCACACATGATCACTTAGAGAAAGGCCCTCTTAGAATCCTGGAGAACCTGGACTCTTGACTACGGTAATGTCGGCAGTAGGACCTGAAGGGTACTCTGACATAGCTTCCCAGCCCTCTGGGTTGAGCCCCCATAGGAATGCACAGAGAGTCATGGTGTCACCCTGAGGTTACAAACAGGCTGGAAACACGCTGGACATTGAGTAAACTTCTGTTGAAGCTGTAAGCTCCATCCTGAGATTCCGTCATCTTTCAGGCTTTTGCTAGATTAGTTCATTTTTAAATCAAATATTAGTATTAATGTTTGCACTGCAGTAATCCAGACTAGGTGTTGAGGACGTTTATTTTGTCCTTCAGGCTTCTGCCATGTCTTGCATAGTAGTTTGTGAGACCATGTGAAGGATGCAGGATGCTCCCTTACCAGACAATTAAATACAGAAAATGGCCAGTAATCATTATCTTTCTTTTCCAGCTCTTCCTGTTTGCATAAAAATGAGTGCCTCCATTTCAATGCCAGTGTGCAATAATTTCCTGCTAAAATCTAACCCACTGAAACACAAATGGCTAGTTAAGGTTTACTCTTTCTGGTGTGGGCACCGAGAGAAGCATCCAGTCCCAGTGCCATGTGTCATGCCAGCCAGCTGTGCCATGGTTGATGAGGCAGGCCCTGATGACTTTAATCATAAGAGTCCCTGAAATATGTGAAGGAAGTTGGGGCTGAGCAGGCCTCTTGTGAGAAGTACAGAGAGTAGTCTGGCTCTTTCTCCAGGTGTTTTGGCATTCATGTAGAGTGCAAAACTGGAACTGTATTTTTTTCATTGTTTGCTTTTTAAGTTTGCAATGCATCCTTTTAGCAATCAGGATCTTACAAAGTGAAAATGGAAGCTTAATGAAAAATAAAGTCCTAAATCTTTGTTGCTCCAGAGAGTTGATGGTGGACATGGAATCTGTAAATAATAGTTTTTAATCTTCACCCTCCAACGTAGGGATGCAGCAATTTCATAGACGTTTGAAAAGCAGAAGACACACATATGGTAATGAAGCATCAATTCCTATCTCCTTAGTTAGTAGTCATTTTATGAAGTCTGCATCCAAAGATGATGTTTAAATGAGTGTTGCTGCTATATCTTACTCAGTGAAACACGGTTTTTCATTTAGATCAAAATGTCTGTTGTTTTAAATTAATTGTGTATGTTTTACACTACAAGGTTCCATACATGATGCTAAGAGCTGACAGCTAATGATGTGTTAGTAGGAAAGAACATGGCGAACAGTTTAGTTATTCCTCTTTTCATCCAGCATATCAGATGCTTCAAATAGAAAATAAGGTAAGACCAAAAGTTAGTTATTTTTTTTTTTTTACTTAAGTCAAGAAACTAAAGTAAACCTTTTACACATGTTTCTCCTGTGGAAGATAAAGTATCTGGCATAATTTGTGAAGGCTATTCTAAATTTAAGCAACATTTAACTTTGAAGATAAATTTATTTGCTTTGTAATTACATTATGAATATCAGTTTTACTGGGTGATAGTGTCAAACAAACAATGTTCTTAACTAAATTTAAAAAAACACACACACACAGAGCAGGGGCACCTAGGTGGCTCAGTGGGGTAAGTGTCCATCTCTTGATCTCGGCTCATGTCTTGATTGCAGGGTCAACTCTAGTCTTGATCTCAAGGTTGTGAGTTCAAGCCTGTGTTGAGCTTGATGTTGGATGTGGAGCCTCTATAAAAAGAAATCCCATGGAACAGACACTTGTTGTACTTGACATGAATATAGTCCATAATGCATCCAAGCAGGGTGCATTATTTTACCAATTGAAACAGATAAAAATTTGTAAGTCCTTATGTGTCAGAATATATAGATCTTTATATATGCGCACCTGAGCCCTACTTTTTTCTGAAAAAAATATTCTTGTTGAATAAAATTAAATAAATAAAACTTTAGCCTTGGTGTTGAATTTTCTTTCTTTGCTGGACGTTATGAATAGAATTTTAACTATTGGAACCTTTACAAATGATTGCTTTTTTTTTTTTTAACCTCTCCTCCACCTGTCTCCCTTCTAGTAACTATCGATTTGTTCTCTATAATTAAGAGTTTGTTTCTTAATTTGTTTCTTTCTCTCTCTCTCTTTTCTCTTTACTCAGTTGTTTTGTTTATTAAATTCTACATATGAATGAAATCATATGGTATTTGTCTTTCTATGACTCACTTATTTCACTTAGCATAATACTCTCTAGCTCCATACATGTTTTTGCAAATGGAAAGATTTCATTCTTTTTATGGATGAATAATATTGTATTGTATACATGTACCACTTATTTTTTATCCATTCTTCAAGTGGATACTTGGCTTGCTTCCATAATTTGGCTATTGTAAATAATCTTGCTATAAACATAGGGATGCATGTATCCATTTGAATTAGCGTTTTGGTATTCTTTGGGTAAATACCCAACAGTGTGATTGCTGGATTCTGGGGTAGTTATACTTTTAACTTTTTGAGTAAACTTCATATTATTTTCCACAGTGGATACACAAGTTTGCATTCCCATTAATAGTGCATGAGTGTTCCTTTTTCCCTCACATACTCACAAACACCTGTTGTTTCTTGTGTTGGTGATTTTAGTCATTCTGACAGGTATGAGATGATCTCTCATTGTAGTTTTTTTTAAGTTTACTTAGCAGAACCCCACATGAGGCTCAATACAATGAACTGTGAGACCTGAGCTGAAATCAAGAGTTAGACGCTTAACCAACTGAGCATCCCAAACACCCCTCATTGTAGTTTTGATTTGTCTTTCCCTGATGAACAACTTTTCATGTGTCTGTTGGCCATCTTTATGTCTTCTTTGGAGAAATGTCTGTTCAGGTCTACTGCCCATTTTTAAATTTGATTATTTGGTTTTTTGGTGTTGAGTTTTAAAAGTTCTTTATATATTTTGGATACTAACCCTTTATTGAATATGTTATTTGCAAATATCTTCTCCCATTCTGTAAGTTGCCTTTTAGCTTTGTTGATTATTTCCTTCATTCTGTGGAAGCTTTTTATTTTGATGTGGTCCCAACAGTTTATCTTTGCTTTTGTTTCCCTTGTCCCATAAGACATACTTAGAAAAAAGTTGCTACAGCTGATGTCAAAGAAATGCTAGAACTGATACAGGGATTCAGTACAGTTGCAGGATACAAAATCAATCCACAGAAATCAGTTGCACTTCTATACACCAAGAGTAAAACAGCAGACAGAGATATCAAGGGTTCAATCCTGTTTACAATTGCACCAAAAATAATAAGACACCTAGGAATAAAATTAACCAAATAGATGAAATACCTGTACTCTGAAAACTAAAAAATAGTGATGAAGCTGCAGCAGAAGGTACAGTGGAAGCTGCAGTGGAAGGTTCAGTAGACGCCGCAGTGCAAGGTGCAGTGATCCTGGTTGTTCTTCAAGCTTCCCACACTGACTGCAGATTTGGCTGAGGTGCATCTCCTTCCTTGCTTCTCTCATTGCCACTCCTTTTCTAAGGCTACTTCTGCTGGCTACTCTGTAATTGTTTGATCAACTCGACACTTAAGAAAAAAAAACAATTCCTTTTCTGACCTAATCAACAGAGAACATTGCCTCACAACAGAGAACATTGGCTCCATGAACATCCATGAGCATCAAATGAAAAGACAAACAAAATCCTGCATCCCTAAAATTCCTTCTGATCATTTTTTTCTGGCCAAAACCCATTAAGACACTGTCTTCCATTTTCTTGAAGAGCTTTTCCAATTTTTTTCCTTATTCCCAGAAACCTCAATTGATTACTTTCATTATACTGATCAAATTGTTCTTATTTCTCCACTTTATGAGCTATGTCCCAAATCTCATTCTTTTCCTAGGTATGTGACTCATCCATGTATAAGCTAAACCAAAAGCTATCTACTCTAATTGCTGACGGTGTTTCTTTCCAATGGGTGATAGAAGACATGGTTATGGTTATAAATGCAAGTGCTTTTTTCCTCTCTACTATACTAGCTATAATAAATAAAATAAAATAGGGGCACCTGGGTGGCTCCATTGGTTAAGTTCTGACTTCAGCTCAGGTCATGATCTCACAGTTCATGAGTTAGAGTCCCACTGACATTAGGCTCACTGTTGTCAGCACAAAACCTGCTTCAGATCCTCTGTCTCCCTGTCTCTCTGCCCCTCTCCCATTCATGCTCACTCTCTCTCTCTTTCTTTCAAAGATAAATAAACATCTTAAGTTTTTTAAAAATAAAATAAAAACATTGTAAATTTTTTAAAAATAAAGTAAAATAAGACAGACTAGGATAGGATAGGATAGGATAGGATAGGATAGGATAGGATAAAATCCAGGAAAAAATCCAGTTTGA
Organism: Hyaena hyaena; assembly: GCF_003009895.1. Lineage (NCBI taxonomy): Eukaryota > Metazoa > Chordata > Mammalia > Carnivora > Hyaenidae > Hyaena > Hyaena hyaena. The sequence goes on along the minus strand of NW_024081808.1, from coordinate 15,200 downwards.
ACACCCAACCAGTGATAACCAGTTAGGTCAGTTGAGTAAGTAGAAGAAGAGTGGAGTGCAGGATGAATGAAAGACGCATAAGTGAGTGAAGGAGGCCCAAGGCAGAGAATTTCTCTCTCCAGGGCATCAGGAGCCAGGGCAGGATTCATAGGTGCTAAAATAGCTGCACACTTGAGCCAAAGTGAACAGCGTGGGGAAAAGGTATGGAGACTGGCAGAAACACTCAGAAAGTGGACCAGAATGCATGTTCTGGTGGGACTGAAAACCTAACAGGCCCAGCTGCAAGGCCTGTCCAGAGAAGTTTTGGAACAGACTCTGGTACACTGTCCCGCAGTGAAGCTCTGGAGAGAAACCACCAGGCCAGGGAGCCTTATGAGTGCCTTGCCAGACCAAACTGCTGCTATAGTGGAGGCACCGCTGGGTAATAATGAGGGCAGCAAAACTATCCTTCTTGTGGTTTCTTAATCCGTTTGTTGGTTTATCCATAAGGTTGTTTTTGAAAAATTCAAAGTGAAATCAGAAAAATGACATTGAAGGTGTATTTTCCATGTCCGAGTGGGAGCTGAGGGGTGGGGGGGAGGTTGACACAGAATGTTCCAGAGGTATGGTTGGCATGGTGAGAGTAGGCAAAGGTGGGCTGGAGATTGGGGGCAGGCAATGACAGGCGAGAAACAAAGGAGGAGACAAGAGAGATGAAGATGAGTGATGAAGAGGAGGCGGGCACAAGTAGTGGAGACAAGGCCACAGAATAGGAAGATGGTCATGCTTGTATTTGCCATCTCCTTTCCCTCTTGGGCGTCTCAGCTTCCTATACAGACGTGCTGCTAGAACAAGAAAGCATAGAGTTGTTTTGAAACAACCCAAATGACTAAACAATGGGAAACTAAGTAACTAGTGACCTTACAGAATGAGACTGACCAGTTACGTTAGATTAAGGGGAAAGACAAGGCAGGAAGACAGAGGTGTTTTGCCTCTTGACCAGAGCTGTGGTGCTGGCTTTCTAGGCGTAGTTAGGAGATGTGTGGGGTTCCTTGGGTGTTCATGCAAACTGGAGATGCTGCTGGCAATGAGGGTCACATTTGTTACTCAACATTTTGTTACTGAATAGCAACCCACAGGTCAGCCAAATCTCCTTCAAAATGCAAATTATAACCCCAGGGAGAAACACTTAAAAAACCATAATACAGGGGCGCCTGGGTGGCTTAGTCGGTTAAGCGTCCGACTTTCGCTTAGGTAATGATCTCGCGGTTCGTGGGTTCGAGTCCCGCGTCGGGCTCTGTGCTGACTGCCAGCTCAGAGCCTGGAGCCTGTTTCAGAGTCTGTCACTCCCTCTCTCTCTGACCCTCCCCTGCTCAGCCTGTCTCTCTCTCTCTCTCTGTCTCTCTCTCTCTCTCTGTCCCTCCTAGAAATAAATAAAACATTAAAAATTAAAAATATATATATAATACAAGGATTTGGGGTGAGGGTAGAGAAGGGAAACTGAGGCATGTGAGCTGTAGGGGCAAGAAGAGATGGGACTGGATGATGTGAAATGTCACTGCATTTTGATGGATGCATTGCTAGGCTATCACAACGCTTGTACTAAGACCATGATCATTCCTGTTCTAGAAATGAGGACTGTAAATAAGCAGAGGAAAAGGGGCAGAAGGAAGAGGAGACAGTGGAGAAGCAGGCGAATGAAGCACAGGTAGGACTGTACACATCACCTTTTCCTCACGTTCAAGAGAAGTTTGTAATAGAGCATTTTCTGATCAACCCCATTAGCTCCCTTTCTCTGCCTTCTCTGTGTCCAAGCTGAGGGGGCAGGTATTGGGATTTCTGTAAAATATACCTGAGATTTGTTTTTATTCAGGGGTGATGAGGACAGCAGAAGGGGCAATAATACCATTAAAATTTTTGTCACTCAAAAATCCCAAGAGGAGGAGACACACCATGCCATGTGGGGCCACATGGGGAAGCACCAGGTCCTTCAGGTGGTAAAAAGAAAAGGATGGGATGGAATGGGCAAGAGTATTGAATAGTTTGAATAATCTCATCAGGCTCTGGAGTACAGAGTATCTAGTTTTTGATACCTGGCTTTGGGGTCATTTAGGGTAATAAGATGGTGTTCCAGCCTTCAGGAGCCTGATAAAAGCAGATACGGAAGGGTAAGGATTGATTTTCACATCAAAGGTGTGAACACTGTCTCTAGGAATTAGCTAATGCCGAGAGGGGCATCCCTTCCCTGAGTTCTCAAAGCCCCAAGAAACCAAGGCGTCATAAAATTCAGAAAATAAAAAGAAACATGATTAATACAGAACAATGCTCAGGAACCCACCCACTGTGGAAGATCCTCATTTCTCATCCTGGCCCCCCCAGAGTGGGTGGGGGTGCATTTTATGTGCACCTGCTGTCTGGCTGCAGCTTGCCTAGCCAAGTTCACAGGTATCAGCTTGCCAGACTCAACTGTCATATTAATTTCACTGGTAACATTTAAACCTTAAGACATTTATTTGAGTTTTCCTCACACTTGATTCATTCATGCATAGCTAAGCATTGTGCAGGCACTAGAAGTCACAGATTGACTGAACTGATGGCACTGATTGATGGCCTCCTCATGTGCAGGGCCTGTATAAAATGACTTTTCAGCTCCTCTCATAAAGAGGTAGAATCTATTACCCTGGGTTGGCCTTGGGCCTTGCTGTGGCTGAAAGAATGCAGCAGAAATCATTCTCTAGTTCTGAGACTGAGTTCCAAAAAACCTTCTGTGATTCTGCTTTCTATTTCCAGAACTTCACTTCCACCAGGAGAACCATCCTAGCTAGCCTGCTGGAGGACAGTCCAATGGAACAGAGATGCATCCTCCTAGCTAAAACAATCCTAGCCAGCAGGCCCTGTGTGCCCTGCCCACAAAACTCCCTGCATAAACAAGCCCAGCCACCTGCAGAACTGCCCAACCAACCCTAGATTCATGAACAAAGCATGTCTAATGTTTTACACCACTGAAGGCTTTAAAGTTGTTTGATATGTAGCATTACTAGGGGATGATAGATAACTGATACAAAATATGTAGGTAGGGGACAAACTACCTATCTTCAAACATTTCCCACACGATAGTGGAGACAGGTAGCTAAGATTAGAGAGGGAAGCATGGGCTCTATGGCATTGTATGAAAGAGGTTCCCAGTCTAGACTCTGAGGTTAGGAGAGGTTTTCTAGAGGAGCTGAGATCTGAGACTGAAGGAGACAGAAGATAACCAGTGATAGGAAGTAGGTTAATTGCAGCTAGAGGGATGCGTAGATAGGGTCAGGGGTAAGAGAAAGAATGTGGATGAGCTGCAAGATTTTCATGATGGCTGGTGTTTGTTATGGTGTGTGTGTGTATGTGTGTGTGCGTGCACACAGGGGAGGGGCCAGCATTGAAACAAGGACCTGTCAGGCCATCTTGTGACTGGTGGCATGCTAAGGAATTTGAACTTACTTCAGAAGTCAGTGGGAAACTTCTGAAGGCTTTAAGCAAAGGAGTGTCAGGGTTCAGTTGACATTTCAAACCTCATTTCCTGCATAGGCTTGATTGGAAGTGCACTGCCCATACCTGCAAGACTGATGAAGAGGTTAAGGCTTTAATTGAAGTAATCGATGCTGGAGGCCTGATATAAGGTCTTGCCTTAGGGATGGATAAACTGTAGGGTCAAATTACATACTAAATATGTAAAACTTGCAAAGCATGGAAATTAACTCGTAAGAATTTTTAAAAGAGAAATTAAGTTTCCTTATGGCCAAAACAAATATTATCAATCAGTCTTACTCTTCTTTCCTGTAGCAGATTGGATCTCCAGGCCAAGCATATTTTGGTTAATGGTACAGCTAACACTTAACTGCATGAGTGAGATACTTCTGGCAATCTTCTCCTGGATGTTATCTATGTCACTAAGTGGTATTGTCACATACTTTGGCAGTTCTCTGGCTTTATGCTCCAAGGAATTGCTGAGATAAATGTCAACCTCAAGTCCTCAGACCCTCGTGGGACTTGCAAGTGTGGTTGGAAGGGTGTCTCTGTCAGAAAAGGCTGGTGGAATGGCTTTTCAAGGTGAAGGTTTCCAAGATACAGTCTTTGATGGCTCTCGAGGGTTGCCATTATTGCTAAATGGGAGCTGCCTTTGGTCCATAAGACAGGAATCTAAATTGCACTTGCTCTGCACAAATTGGTCATACTGTCAATATCTCAGGAGGGTCCCCATGAGGCCCAGCCAACTTCAACATGACGGGCTGAGTTGAGGCTCAAAGCCTAATCCATTTGAGGGGACAGATCTTCTGCAGATTTCTACAGAGGATGGGAAGGACTCTCTCCTATCACAGGACAGAACTGAGGTAACAACGTGGTGGTCTAGACCAGAAGAAATGGCACCCTAATTTGGGTTTGGCCTTGGGAGAAGCCTGGGTCAAGATCCAGTTTCTAGTTCCTAGAGATGGTGAGAGGGGTGGGCAAGCAAGAGGAAGGGAAGAAGAAAGGAAGAGACTCTCAGAAAAGGCAAAATCTTAGACCAGGAGATATATGGGGAATAAGATGCATCAAAGATGGGAACCCATGCATAGGGAGGAGTGTGGAGATTCACTGAGGGAATATACACTTTCAGGGCCCAGTCATCAGAATTGTTGCTAGACACGTCTCAATCCCTATGACTTCAGCTGGAATTGAATCTATAGGTGTGTAGTTTGTCCTAGAGGTGTAGCACTCATATGAAAATAATTGCTGAGTACACCTACCTGACCACCTATTTTCTCCTCCTTCTTTAATATCAGAGCACTAGATTTTAGTGTAGTACCTGGTAAGCCTATATAAGCCCAATCTGTCCACACCTCCTTGCAACTGGATGTGGCCATGTACTTAATTTCTGGTCATCAAAATGTAAGAGGATGAAATGGGCATTCTATCAGAAGTGACCTTTAAGAAGAATAAGCATGCCATTTTTTTTGCTTTTTCCTTCCCATGGACTAGAAGGTGGGCATGATGGCTGGGGCATAAGCAGCCATCCTGACTTATGAAGTGTCATCATGTAAGAGTGTCTAACAGTTCTGGCTGCCTCTATTCAGATGTTGCTTATGAGTAAGGGTAATGAACGTGCATCTTATAGGAGCCCCTTGAGTGTCTGCATGCAAGTCCATTATATCATAGCAAACCCAATCCTGTCTGAATCACTGAGTGTATAATTCCTTTTTTTTACTTCCAGGCTGAGGAAATATTTCCTTTTCAATGATCCATTCCAATCAGTGAAGCGTTTATATGGGTTTGGGCAATGGCAGTAGGAACTGTTACATAGATGCATTCTTTATTATCTGGTCCTATTACAGCACTAACTTTTTCTGAAGAGATGGTTTTGGAACATTAGAAGAATTATTTTAAACCCTGCTTTCCGTATTCAGTTCTCTGATTGTAACTTTAATGTCTAACACAAAAACTGTTTGGAGAAACTGAACCAATACAGTTGGCACACATTAACCAGGATGCACACACTCCTTAATGACATCAAGGAGGCACACTGCCCTCCAGCTTTAATGTCCCATAGTTTCTGAGAAGCTTCAAACAAAAGATCATGGAATTTAAGAATGGAGGCTTTTGTTTTCAACACAGCAAAGACCAAAGATTCGTGTTAGCCCCTGTCAGATATAAATCTGAAAGAAAATACCAACTCTCCTCCATATGCCCAGGCACCCCACCGTTCTGAGCTAAATGCAAAGCGTAGTCTTGTCATAATTTTTCTATTTATCCTCATGTGCGAGTGGGGCAGGATCGGAAGAGAAGCTCCGTGTTTAGGGTGATGGATGCTTTCATGTTTGTTTCCTTCTACATCCCGAAACATGGGATCTTCTAGTATCGTTTGCACATCCTGTGACCAAGAGGTGCCACAGTGTGAACCACAGGAAGATCTGGCCAACGTCACAACCCCACTGCTGGGTATTTACATGACCTCCAGGGTGTTGATGAATGTTATGAAGCCTCCACTTCCTCATCCATAGAACTGGATAACAGTCTGCCTCATAGAATTGTTTAGAGGGTGACATGAGACAATCAAGTGAAAAACATGTATTCGTGGCCTCTCCACCCTTTCCAGTCTTATAAATGTGCTGTAGGCTGAAGCCCATTCTGAGGGAAAACAATTTTCTTAATGAAACTTCTCATTTGAGTGTAACACCAGCTAAGGGAGAGGGTGCAAGGGGACGAGCTAGTTCTTTAAAGCTGAATTCGAGCATAGAGTCTTAACCACTCCATCTGAATCTCTGAATCATAGATTCAGGTTGTCTACCTCTGCAATAATGACAGCGCCCCCCCACCTCTGCATAAGGACAGTGTCCCCCCGACCCCCATAATGTCGTTCCATGTGCCTGAAGGCTGGCCTGGCTCGGAGCTCCTACCAATCTTCTATTGTGTGGCTTTCTTATTTCCAAGGTATTTATCTTGGTACCCACTGTGTAGCAAGTGAATATTCAGCAGATGTGAGCCCACTCACGTCATCTGGAAATAGTCTGAGCAGAATCTGCATGTTGCACCCTGTCTGGGGGCGGCTCTGCTTCTCCATTTTCAGTGTGACTTTCCAGTTCTGCTGTGTGAGAGCTCTGGCTCCATTTATAGCAACCCTATTGAATTTGCTTCTATGCAAATTCCCTACAAGCAGGGAGAATGGAAAAGTTTAATCACCTAGATTGTACTGGAAACTGATCTTCCCGAAGGCTACTAAGCTAATACATGTTAGCATGTCATTTACACTAAATCTTCATGGTTCATATTAATATTGGACCAAGTAGTGCCTCATAAAGCCGTGGTTTTATATTGCATGCCCCCAGGGTTTCCAGTAGGCCTACCTTTGTGCTGTTTGGCAGGAAGGAAAACACAGGTGTTCACACACACCCAGGCACACACAAGTGTTTGAGGTCTTCACACACTTCTAGGGTGGGGGTGGTGGTAAAGCCAACTGATTGGCAAAATCTTCCCTTTTCTTCCTGTACAGAGTAGTTGGCAGTTGAATATAAATGAAGCTTGTTGAAATGGAAAATCTTCTCCGTGCATAATTAGACTAAATGAAACATGAGCCTATTCTCAACGTGTTTCTTTTATTTTGGGAAACTTCAATGGCTAAAAAAAAAATGCAAAAAAGGAAGCCGGAAATATGGAGGAAATAAGCAGTAGATTTAAAGAGAAATGTTAAATAGCCATGTTTTGGAGATGCAAGGACCAGTTTGTGTTTGGACATAACACATCTGAGCTTTCTGTCATGGAGAGACAGCAATTTCATCATGCACAGAGCTGCCAGGTTCTAAAATTCTTAAACCCCAGAATACTGAGTATATTCTCACCCTCTTTCCTAACTTTTATGAAAATGTTACCTTCTTTTGGCAGAGGTTTTCCTAAAGAAGGAATTGTCCGAGACCTCAAGTATTATCAAATTTATGGCTATTGTGGGATTTCTGAAAAAATTCACTGAAGATAGTAAAGCATTTCAACCCATTTTCAATGACCTGAAAGATTTTAATTTTTTACTAAGAATGTTTTTAGTGTTTGTTTATTTTGAGAGAGAGAGAGAGAGAGAGCAAGTGGAGAAGGAGCAGAGAGAGAGGGAAAGAGAAAATGCGAAGCAGTCTCTGTACAGTCAGCACAGAGCCTGACATGGGGCTTGAGCTCACAAACTGAGATCATTACCCGAGCCAATATCAAGAATCAGACATTTCACAGACTGAGCTGCTCTGAGTGTCCCTGAAAGATTTTAAACTCAAACTTCACACATGAATAAAACCATGGTATTAAAATATAGTATGAATAAATGAGCACTTGTATAATAAACATAACCACAGGAAACTATTTATTCAGTCATTTGCTTTTATATTTTCTAACTTGGCCAGTATCTCACATACTTAGATATTATGTAAATATAAATATGTAGCCTTGAAATGATTTCTAGCGCCTCTTGAGGAAGAAAAACAATTTATTCTAAAAGAAGTGTAATACATTCTGGTATATTAAATGTGGTTGCCTCTGAACTTCTTTTGGAGAGTACAGACTTGGTTTAAAAAAAACTGTTTTTGTGAATCATTTACATTTTAGATTATATGAAGTATTAGCTTATCGCATATAAAATTTCACATAGGGGAACCTTGGCGGCTCAGTTAGTTGAGCATCTGACTCTTGATTTTGGCTTAGGTCATAATCCCAGGGTTGTGGGATCAAGCCCTGCATTGGGCTCCATGCTAAGCATGGAGTCTGCTTAAGATTGTCTCACTCTCTCCCTTTGCCCCTCCCCTGCTCTCTCTCTCTCTCAAAATAAAATAAAATAAAATAAAATAAAATTCCACATAAATGAACGAACACATTTCATGAACTTGGAAATGCTCACCATGTATTGGAATTCAGCTTCAGCATAATGACATTGGGGTGGGTCTTTCTTTGTTGTGGAGGCTTCCCTGTGCAATTTAAGATTCTGAGCAGCGTGGATGACCTCTACCATATAGATGCCATAACATTATCACCACCGTGACAACAACAACAACAAAAAATATTTCCAAATATGGCCATATGTTCTTAGGGTACAAAATTGTATCTGATTAATAAGTACTGGGGATATTTTCTCTTGAATCATATAAATTATTAAGGACTTGTTGGTTGAATATTCAGTTGTAGGAAGTGGTCTTTCCCATGGTTACTTAGTCCAAAGTAGCTGGCATACTTTACCAGGTACCAGACCCAGGGACTTCACCAATCTGTGGTTCAAGTTTCAAGTAGTATAGGCATCCCTCTTATTCTTAGCATAACTGAAGAACATTAATAATTATTCCTCTGCTTAATAGTTCTGTTCATTCACTTCACAAAGATACATAAGTCACCACTCACAGGCTGTGCGTTGCTGTAGGGTCTGGAGATACCTCAGTAAACAACCAGGCAGAAGTCCTTTCTTTTATGGACTTTATATCCTAGAGGCTAGGGAAGAGGAGAGGAGAGATGAGGGAGGAAAAAAACATAAGTGAATTATATAATATATTAGAATATGATAAGTGATATAGAAAAAGGAAAGGAAATGAAGTAAGAGGGATTTAGAAATTCAGGAAGGTGTGTGTTGTCAATTAAACAGGGGCCCAGGTAGACTTCATTGAAGGGGTCAAGTTTGAACAAAGACTTCAAGGAGGGGAGGCCATGAATGAGGCTGTTGTCCTGTGCACCGGGCCTGAGGTGGAGACATATCTGGGTGTTCAGGGGCAGTAAGCAGGCCAACCTGGCTTGAGAGGTATGTACAATGGCAGCATCATAAGAAGTTAAATCGAGGTGTAACAGTGGCCTGGCCGTATGGACTCTTGTAGTCATCAAGAGGACTTTGGCTTTTTTCTCTAAGAGGAACAGGGACTCATGGATTGGCTAAAGCAGGGGGCATGACATGAGCTTGTTTATGTTTGTTTATGCTCTAATAGGCTTACTCCTGCCATCAAGTAGAGCATAGGCTGTAGGAGGCAAGGGCAAGAGCTGACAGTCCAGCCAGGACCCTATGAGAGTGACTTAGATCCCAGGAGTTAGTGGCCTGGTCTACGTAGAATCATAAGAGGTAGTGGAGAGAAAGAAAGCGACCAGAGAAACAGCAGAACTACTGAAGCCTAGCTCTTCCCCAGGGCCTGGGAGAGATGTCAGGACACAAGTTAGCAAATAGATTTCATCTGTCTCTGTGGAAAACTGCAAGTCCGCATCTTCTCATGAAAGTGTTCCATGTGCAATGTGATTTGGAAGTGCTCACCACCTTCTGGGAAGCAGGAAGGTGAGGAACAGAATGGGCTCTGAAATCAATGGCTCTTCAACACCGTGCCTGACCCATCATCTCCACTTTTGCCTCTCATTCATTCATTCATTCACTCAGCAAGCATGTATTGACCTTGTTGGCTGTAAACCCAAGGCTCCCAGTGGGTCCACCAGGAGAGTGCCTTGTTTAAAGACCTGAAAAGAATGGAAGTGTCCAGGGTTTTGGGTAAAAGGCCCTGAATCTTCCCCTCCCACCCACTTTGCTTCCTACTGGTGGCAGCACATTCATGGAAAGCTTCTGTATCTTAATCTAAAGCTGGTGTCTGCCTGATCCATGCATTGGTGTATCTGGAGCTGTAGATGAGATAGCATCTATCTGGACTCACAATGTCCTTTAGCCTTTCCAACAGAAACCCGGCGTCCAGTTCTCCACCAAGAACTTGGCCAACAAGACTTTAGCCATGTGGAATCGCAATATCCTGATTACATGTGATCATTCTCATTAGAAAATAAGCAGAATTATAAATGGTACATTAAAAAAGACATTTGCTATTAGCATCAGCTGTTTTTTTTTTAATTTACCACATTTGTTTTAATAAAAGAATGCTCCAGCTGATGCACCTTATGAGAATCAACTGAAATACTGGAAAATATAGCTAAAAATAAGAACTCATATTTTTGTGAGTATCTGTGGCCAATGCTGACTATGGTCTCTTAATCCCACTCTTCTGCACAATAAGTGGGTTCTCAAGAAACCACCACTCAGTTTTTTTTTCTAATTGACAGAAATTTTATTTCCTAGTGTGAAAATATAGCACTGTTGCTTTATTATAACTCCAAGGGGGTAAAAGGCACAATATGGTGGATCCTGCAGTAACTGCAATAGGAAATGCTTGTTTTTATTAATGTGAGTTCATCAGTCTGGTCTCAGTCTGCCCACAATCACATTTGCACACTCAATGTTGCATCATAATCAATGTTGCTTAAAAGATGCAATGCTTTTTGTACCTTATGAGTCTTAACTGTTTCTATTAAGTACTGAATAAAATATAAAGGGATGCACAACTTGCTTTACCAAGGCTTTATCTCATGGGAAAGCAAAAACTGCTTGAAGAATAAAACTTTTGCTCAGTTAACCAAGCAAAAGGCATCTGGCCTTGGAATCTGAAATGCCTGGTTAAGACCCTGAGATCCTAAGTTTCTTCATCTGTAGGGGTGAGGTAGTCACACTTGATGTGCTGGTTGTTCTCCATCTGCTCCTTTGGACCCTTTTCCACCCTTTACTTCATGCTTGACTGCCATCTACGACCTCTGTCACCCTTGACCCCCTATTCTTTGGTTGGACTCAACCAAACGGAGGTAGGATTAGTGGGTGGTTACTCTTTCTCCTTCCCTGTTCACTGACCAAGGCTCTGGTCTTCCATGGAGGGGTCAGTTTTCTCTCCTTGAGTTTAAGTTCTAGTGACATTGCTCCTTTACTTGACCTTTTAGAACTAGTGCCTGAGTGTTTTACTCACCCCTTTTTGTCCCTTAATCCTAACAGCACCTTGGCAAAATTTGAAAATCTGTTTTCTGGTTCTTTCTTGAGACTTACTAAGACTTCATGAAATGATCTAAAAGTCCCTTGAGAGTTCTGACATAATATGAATTAGACTCAATTTTTAAAAACTACTCCAAATTCAGCATGGTCTGGAGTAGTTGCATGTGGTAAGTTTCATTTTGAAACTTGTAAGATTTCAGCTAGATAGATGTTGAAGCATGGGTTCAATTTGCAAAAAAGCAGAGGATAGAGCAAAGAAACAACAAGAGAAAGACCTCAGAGTTTGATATTAAAATTATGTTGACCTCATAAGACAAGTTGGAAACTGTTCTCTTGTTGTTTTTTTTTTTTCTGGAAGAGTTTATATATGATTTGTGTTATATTTTCATTAAATATTAATACTATTTACCAGTGATGCAAACCATTAAAGCCTAGAGATTATCTGGGTGCATGTGTGCCTCACTACTTTAATAAATATAAAATATTTACTATTTTTTATTCTTGTGTCACTTTCGATATATTTTATTATTTTAGGAATCTGATGATTTCATCTAAAGTTTAAATTTTGATGGCATAAAACAGTTTATTGTGTATTCTTGTGACTTTTGATTATTTGTTAGATGTGTAGTGATGTCTCCTTTTTCCTCAGTACTGTAAGCTTTTTGAAGCTTTGCTTTCTCTTTCCTGACTCGTTTCATCAGGGATTATTATTAGCTTTTTCAAAGACATAACTTGAAGCTTTGTTCATTATGTTTATTGTATGTTTATTATTTTATTATTTATTTTCATATATAAATTTTATTCTTTCTGCTTTTATAATGTATTTTTAATTATGATGTTTTCTAACATATTTGAGATAGATATTTATTTTCAGCATTTCTTTTTTAATACCTGTTGGAAAGTTGTAATTTACATCTGAGAATGGTTTGCCTGCATCATACATGTGTTAATATATTTTATTTGAATTATTAATTAGTTCATAATATTTCCTATATCTTGTTATTTATTTTTTGATCTGTAGGTTATTTAGAAGTCTATTATTTTCCAAACATAGGTGATTTCCCAAATATATAAGATAAAAAGATTTTTAATTTTGTTGTTCATCTTTAGTCAGTTATGTACTTTACTATTTCCATCCTTCATATATCTGAGATATTATTTACATAGCTGTAAATTGTAAATACCTGTTTTCTGTGGGTGCTTAAAAAGAGTGTGTGTCCTGGAATAAATTACTGTAGCATTTATTCCATAATTGTCAGCAAGTCCAAATTTGTCAATCATGAAGTTCAATTTTTGTATATAATTGTGCCAAATATCTTCCTGATTTTTTTAGGTCTGCTTGTGTTCTATCTACATTACTGAGAAATGACTGCATGCTTGTTATTTGTCTATTTATCTTTTTATATTTGTTAATTTTTGCTTTATATATTTAAGACTATATTATTGGATGCATAAAAATTTAGAATTATTTTATCTTCTTATTAATAAAACCTTTATCATTATGAAACACATGTGTTTAACTATTACACAGTTTGCCTAAAAACCTGGTATTCTTATATCTACCTATACTCTTTTAGGCAGTATATTCTACCATCCTTTTATATCCATTGTTTGATTAACTTCATATATATATATGTATATATATCCACGTGGAATATTATTCAGGCATAAAAATAAGGTGAAAGCTTGCCATTTGTGACAATATGGATGGAACTAGAAGGTATTATGTTAAGTGAAATAGGTCAGACAGAAAAAGACAAATACCATATAATTTCACTTATATACGGAATCTAAAAAACAAAAGAACAAACAATTAAAAAATAGAAACAGATTCATAAGAACAGAGAAAAATTGGTGGTTGCCAGTTGAGAGAAATAGGTGAAGAGGATTAGGATGTACAAACTTCCAGTCGTAAAATAAGTAAATCATGGTAATGAAAAGTACAGCATGGGGAATATAGTCAACAATACTGTAATCCCTTTGCATGGTGGCAGTTGGTAACTACATTTACATGGTGAGCACTGTGTAATATACAGGATTGTAGAATCACTATGTTGCACCCCTGAAACTAATATTACATTGTATGTCAACTACACTTGAACAAAAAAAATGGTCTGATAATTTTTTCCTTAAATTGATAAATTTAATCTATTTTCAATTAACATAATAACTGATAAGTGACATTTCAGTTTCCCATTTTGCTAATCGTGTTTCATTAGCCCTGCAAGTTCTACATTTCTCTTTTGCTTCTTCTTTGCTTATTCATGCTTTGGTACTAAATCAATTTCTTTTTTTTTTTAATTTTATATTACTCAACGTAATATTTTACTTTTTTATTTTATGTTATTTAAGATGATAGAATGCATCCTTGAATTATCAAATCTAATGCAACCATGTACTCTTACCTTTCTTGAAAAAGTAAGTAATTTAGAAGTCTTTAATTTTGTGTATATATGTACAAGGCTTTTTGCTATATACTTGCAATATATTTTAATTTCATATCTGTCCTAAAACCTCCATATGTAATTATTATAGATAATTAATATTCTAAGATGTATATTCACAAGTTTAACTTTTTAAAGGTTTTATTTATGTCTATATTAATGAGTAAGGTGTAACAGTTGTTACTATAGCTTAAAAAGAGTGACATCTTTGAAGATCTCTGATTTGTCATTCTTTTTATAGTTTTTCTAATTTTATTATTATCGGAGCTTTGTACTTTAGGCCTAAAGAATAATTGCAAGAAGAGTACAAATAATCCCATATAGTCTTTATATAGATTCCTCAAATATTTATGTTTATCATATTTGCTTTATTCTGCTCTTTGTCTCTCTCCTTCACACTCATGACACATACACAAATCATCTCTAAAATTTTTGACAGTTTATTATTACTATGTTGTCCATTTATCTCTAAATATCTCAGTGTGAACTTCAAGCAAATACATTCTCTTACAAATAGCAGTACAATTACTAAAAACTAGGAAAACGGTATTGATGCAATCCTAATATCTACTCTCTATTTAAACGTCACCAAGTATCCTAGTAATGTGCTTTAGAGTGAAGAAACTCTCTATTTAAACTTCACCAAGTATCCTAGTAATGTGCTTTAGAGTGAAGAAAGTTCTGGACCAGATGTTCCACCTGACCATCATGTTTCCCCACCTTCTTAAATCTCTTTTGATGTGGACAAGTTATTACACCTTCCTGTACCTTTCATGACACTGTCTTAAAGAAGAGGGCAGTTATTTGAAATATCTTCAGTTTAGGTCTGTTGGCTGTTTCCTCATGATTCTATCCAGGCTTTGCCTTTTAGTTAACAATACCACAGAGGGGATGCTGTAGCATTTACTTAACATAATGTCAGGAGACTCAGCATACCAATTTGCCCCCTTTCTAGAGATGGTAATCTCAATCCTTTCTTGACTATGGTGATATCTGAAATGTTTCAACTATGAAGTTACTATTTTCCCCTTGGCAACTGGCAGGTACCTTGGATGAGATTAACTAGGACTGTAAATGTCTGCTTACCCATCAGAATCAGACAGAGCATTGTCTTCTCCACAGAAATAGTAAAAGCCAGAAGGCAGTGGAATAATACTTCCTGCTGAAAGAAATTGCTGCCAACCTAGAATTCTTTAAAGGGAAAATACCCCTGAAGAATGAAAATGGAATAAAACCCTTTTATTTATATTTTTATTTTTTTTTATTTTTATTTTTATTATTTTTTTTTTTACAAATAGTTTATTGTCAAATTAGTTTCTACATAACACTCAGTGCTCATCCCCAAAGGGCCCTCCTTCATGCCCATCCCCCGCTCCCCCCACATCCATCAGTCCTCAGTTTTTGTCAGCATTCAAGAGTCTCTCATGGTTTGCCTCTCTCCCTTTCCCCCACCATTTCCGCCCTTC